>NC_090259.1:7125559-7250559 GCF_037325665.1 Littorina saxatilis | reverse complement strand
AACAACTATACTCTCACTCCCATAAATTATAATGTACAACTTTATTTTTAGACTCGAAATCAAACACACACTCCAAGAATGACAAGGAAGGAAACAAACAAACTTCACACAATTTGAAACGGAATTACCCAAAGAATTCAGAATTGAGAAGAAAGAAAGAAAAACGGGGAACCTTTCACCGTCATTTCTGTGTCGAAGTTGTGTCTGGGCATTACTAATGTATACTGGGGGAGAGAGTAACTTTTCGTCGCCGCTCACTACAATTACCCACATATATCAGTCATCTCAATCAAAAAAGTTTTAAGAAGAAGAAGACGAAGAACAACTATACTCTCACTCCCATCATAAATTATAATGTACAACTTTATTTCTAGACTCGAAATCAAACACACACTCCAAGAATGACAAGGAAGGAAACAAACAAACTTCACACAATTTGAAACGGAATTACCCAAAGAATTCAGAATTGAGAAGAAAGAAAGAAACGGGGAACCTTTCACCGTCCTTTCTGTGTCGAAGTTGTGTCTGGGCATTACTAATGTATACTGGGGGAGAGAGTAACTTTTCGTCGCCGCTCACTACAATTACCCACATAATTATATCAGTCATCTCAATCAAAAAAGTCTAGACTCGAAATCAAACACACACTCCAAGAATGACAAGGAAGGAAACAAACAAACTTCACACAATTTGAAACGGAATTACCCAAAGAATTCAGAATTGAGAAGAAAGAAAGAAAAACGGGGAACCTTTCACCGTCATTTCTGCGTTGATATTATGTCAGGACATTTAAGTACGATGATCCATATCGACCCAGCACAAAACTTAATGAACACGAAACAGCACACCTGTGATGCGGCACCCAAAAAAGAAATCCTTTACTTCCAGTTTCTCTCTCTCACTCGCTCTCAACTCAAAGCCACACATGGTGAGATAAATATCGACCCAGCACAAAACTTAATGCACACGAAACAGCACACCTGTGATGCGGCACCCAAAAAAGAAATCCTTTACTTCCAGTTTCTCTCTCTCACTCGCTCTCTGTCAGGACATTTAAGTACGATGATCCACACATAAAAAAAGTGCTGTGCAAGGATATATGCTTCTGACAAAAGAGAACTTCTGTTTATTCTTTATTTTTAGACTCGAAATCAAACACACACTCCAAGAATGACAAGGAAGGAAACAAACAAAAACTTCACACAATTTGAAACGAAATTACCCACAAAGAAAAAAGAAAATTCAGAATTGAGAAGAAAGAAAGAAAGGGGGAACCTTTCACCGTCATTTCTGCGTTGATATTATGTCAGGACATTTAAGTACGATGATCCACACACAAAAAAGTGCTGTGCAAGGATATATGCTTCTGACAAAAGAGAACTTCTGTTTATTTGGCCCCAAAACTCGCTTCCGAAAGAATTTCAACAATGAGTCTTTGTGTTAGTAGTGGAGGTGGTGGTGTTAGTGACTTTTGAGCACTTTGCTAAAAAAAAAGTACTTATAAAATATAGGATTCTGGCCAAATGAGAACTACTTTTTTTTTTATAGTCCCAAAACTCGCTTCCGAAAGAATTGTAACAACAAAAAGTCTTAGTGTTATGTGTTTGTAGTGACTTTTTTTTTTTAAACTCAAACCCGTGGCTAAAAGCATTAAGTTTAAACATCTCATCTGTTGTGCTTTTGTTTTTCGGTTTGCTTTGGTGGTACGAATGTTTGCGGCTATTCTCTCTCGCACAACGTTAACTGAGCATCGTGTCTGTTGATCTGAAAAGAAAGGGGGAAAATATTCTTTCATACGAATTTTCCTTTTTGGTGGGAGAAAAGACGGCTTATGAACTGTATAAGTGCAGCAGTTTCTGTACAGCGCGGCGGCATGATGCCGCGAATTCCTTCTCCTTGTCCTTGAACCCCCGCGGGCGGTCGTTGACCCTGCAGAGTTCTCGCAGCTTCCTTCTCCGCCTGTCAGAGATTTTCTCCCCTTACAGGCGCGCGGGCCCTGTGTACGCCAGTTTATTGATTGCGATTTTATCTTTGTGTTGATGGTGTGAAATAAAGTCTTAGTGTTTGGTGGTTGTTAGTGACTTTTACTGAGCACAATGCTAAAAAGAAAGTAATGTGATCAAAATGAGAACTTCTTTTTTTTTTTTTTTTTTTTGTAAACGATATATCTCTCTGCGCGGAGGAATATCATGATTATTATTTTTAGCAGCCAATCAAAATAGTGCTAATGCGGACTTTTTTTCTCTCGTAGGAATCATGAACGGTGCTTCGGTTCCAACCAATCAAAACGCCCGAGAGAAAACCGACCGACCAATCATAACCAAAAACACAAATCAACCAATCACAGGACTCCTCGATCTTACCTCAACATTAATCATTTTAATATATCAAGCAGATAACCACGGGAGAGGGTGGGGTTGACTGGTGGACGTCAGACTGACAACATCTCCCAACGACCGGAGTGGAAAAATAAGTCCCAGTATAATAATAAGACAAACAAAAAGAACAAAAAGCGATAAGAATAAAAAGACAAAATAAGAACAAAAGGCAAAAGAAGAATCAAACGACCAATTTAGGGACTTTGTACAGAAACGAAGCGAGTTGGACCCCATTAACAGAGACAAAGAGCAAAGCCACAAATGGTGAGATAAAACCCGACCCAACACAACCCTTAATGCACACGGAACAGCACACCTGTGATGCCCCAGGGGAAAACATATCGATTACTCCCAGTCTCTCTCTCGGCTCACTGCTCACTCTCAACTCCGAGTCTCTGAGAGAACATACGTTTCTGTTGACGGTGTGGAAAAGGGAACTGGAAATATTATTATGCTGTTTTTCCCTTGCGGCACGCCGGCCCGGGTAGTAGTGTTGATACAAGTTTTCGGAAAGTGTTCCCATCACTAAAAATGAAGAACGGGCAATCTCTCATTCTCTGATGAACGCATTGTCGCACTAAAATTGCACAATGAATGCTAACAATTCCGAGCCAGAAGAAGTTGTAAAGATGTACACAACTAAACAACGAAAGTTTTAGTCGTATAGGAGCTGGAAATATTATCATTCTCTCTCTCTCTCTCTCTCTCTCTCTCTCTCTCTCTCTCTCTCTCTCTCTCTCTCTCTCTCTCTCTCTCTCTCTCTCTCTCTCTCTCTCTCTCTCTAAAGAACTGGAAATATTATCACACAGCAGTAGCAGCGTTGATAAAAACAGAATATGTTTCCCGTTCATTATTTCTGATTTGATCGAATATTAGTTTCTGGAAGATGATGTGAGGCCCCAAAGTGGGAGATATGTTTCCGCTTTTAAAAGGTGAACGTGCGGCAAGCATATAACTTGTTTAAGGGGGAAAGAATTAGCAGTGCAGTTTCTGTACAGCGCGGCGGCATGATGCGAATTCCTTCTCCTTGTCCTTGAACCCCCCGGCGGTCGTTGACCCTGCAAGTTCTCGCAGCTTCCTTCACAAAACAGCACACCTGTGATGCCCCAGGGGAAAAACATATCGATTACTCCCAGTCTCTCTCTCGGCTCACTGCTCAATCTCAACTCCGAGTCTCTGAGAGAACATACGTTTCTGTTGACGGTGTGGAAAAGGGAACTGGAAATATTATTATGCTGTTTTTCCCTTGCGGCACGCCGGCCCGGGTAGTAGTGTTGATACAAGTTTTCTCAGTCTCTCTCGGCTCACTCACTCTCAACTCAGTCTCTGAGAGAACATATACGTTTCTGTTGACGGTGTGGAAAAGGAACTGGAAATATTATCATGCTGTTTTTCACTTGCGGCACGCCGGCCCGGGCAGTAGTGTTGATACAAGTTTTCGGAAAGTGTTCCCATCACTAAAAATGAAGAACGGGCAATCTCTCGTTCTCTGATTAATGCATTGCCGCACTAAAATTGCACAATGAATGCTAACAATTCCGAGCCAGAAGTTGTGAGATGTACAAAACTAAACAACAAAAGTTTAGTCGTAGGAGCTAAAAATATTATCATTCTGTTTCCCTTGCGGCACGCACCCGTAGTGTTGATGCCTTTTCGGAAAGTGTTACCATCACTAAAAATGAAGAACGGGCAATCTTTCATTCTCTGATGAATGCATTACCGCACTAAAATTGCACAATGAATGCTGATAAAAACAGAATATGTTTCCCGTTCATTATTTCTGATTTCATCGAATATTAGTTTCTGGAAGATGATATGAGGCCCCAAAGTGGGAGATATGTTTCCGCTTTTAAAAGGTGAACGTGCAAGCATATAACTTGTTTATGAGGGGGGAAAGAATTAGCAGGAACGATTCTTACAGCAATTGGAACATGTCCCGTGCGGCTTGGAAAGGAAAGGGAGAAAAAAGAGGGAAGGGGTTTACACAAGTCGAAAAGATTCTTCACTGTCGTTTGAACGGGGCCCTGGGATATCCTTCTACATGTGTTATTGTGTGTTATTGTGTGTTATTGTTTGTTATTGTTTGCTGTTATAAATACACTTAAACAAAATAACCCCCACTCCGATTCGGACCCAAATTTTGAAAAACTTTGTTTTGATACAAGATTTTCTTCTCGACATAAAAAGTCACGCTGAAACCCCGTAATGTCTTAGTTAGAAAATGTGTCTTCATCGGCTCAAAATTTCATTGTAATCTATAGCGAGGGTTCTTCTGGGGTTTTCAACATGGCGGGTATATACTACAAACAAACACACACACACCAAATGACACCCCCCCCCCCTTAAAACTCAAAGGGGGGGGTCTTTATCAGACGTAGGGTTTACCATCTAACAGATAGTGAAGCATGCAATACGAAATTACGACATGCAGGTTTTCAATTGATATTTTTGCAAAGTATCTGTAAAAGCATGTGTGCCTCTGTGCGTGCCTGCTTTCATGGGGTGCCTGTATCCTAAGCAATTTGAGGATTTCTTTTATCTCACACTGTTGATTGTTGTCATACCTTTCAACGGTGAAAATTAGGATTTAAAATGGATTTAATGTTAATTGTAAATATTGAATTTAACGATAACGAGTTGTATAGTGAGATTGAGGAATACAGCCGAGTAAATGAAAGCTATAGGTTTTCAAGATTCAAATGATAATGTACTAGCAGAAAAGACAATAATGTCAAAAGTCACGGTTGTTTTAGAACCCGTCACAGTTTGATCATGATAAGGACTTAAAAGGAACGTGATGTACGGGTTTTTTGTATTATTATGCGATAGGCTGGCACGCGTTTGACCATTTGCAAGCTTTCACAATGATTATTGTTTGTGGTAAAAATTAGAAAGGAAATAGTCACCCGATGTTGAATAACCAATGGAAACGTGTACAAGAAAACCGAAGGTCACAGAATAGACGGCCAACGAATAGGCTAGACTCGGAGAAAGGATTGCGTGAATTATCGCTCTCTCTCTCTCTCTCTCTCTGTCCTGACCACTTGAAGAAGTATAAGACCTGTGCCTAAATTAGCCAAGGTGTATGACGATAGGATAGGAAAATAGAATCTGAATATATTTTGTTGTGATTACTCTCAAAGTAAATTCTTAAATTGTTTTCCTGAATTGTGTGTGTTACAGTATCCCATGCTTTAAGCTCCTTTCTCGTCTTTGAAATGTTATTTTCTCTCTAGTCTAAACCGCCTGTGTGATGTCAGTTATATGTGTGTGTACTTTCGGTTCGTGTGTGTTCGTTGCGGTACACGGCCCACCACGGTGGTGACCGATCGCCAAGACACCCACGCCACAACAAAACACACCACAACGGCATCACCACTCCTACCTACTCATGCACCATATACATTCACACACTAACTCAACGGCACAGCCGCGGAACAGCCATGACGATACGCACCACAACGCGCGAGACATATCAGCACACACAAAAACATGCTATACATACATATAAACACACACGCACCAGGCAATATGTTTTGTGCATTATGTTCGTTTAAAAAAAAATAAAACTTTGTCATATCAACTATTTGAGTTATAGTTAATATCATTGTACGGATGTGTGACGCGTGGCAGTGAGAGTTTGCTTTTATGTTGTTTTTTCTTATATTGTAAAGTGTTCTGTGTGACTATATCATGTGTAAGCATCTCCAAACCACAATAATAATGCTTGTGATACACCATCACATTTTAAAAATAAAGGAAATTTACTCTCATCCACACCTTACAATTCTAAAATAATAACAACATTCATTTCTTCTGCCTGGTTAGTGAAGGAAGGCGCGTGTGACCACTGTCCCGGCTGGCTTTCTTTTACATTACATTGTCCTTTTAGAAATGAGGATAACAAACTTTCGCTCAATCGTGTTCGTATGAAAAACAACTCCAAAAAACATCCATGATATTGAGATGTAGTAGTAGTAGTAGTAGTAGTAGTAGTAGTAGTAGTATAGTAGCCTGACCGAGAGTTGTTCGAGAAAAAAGAAAGGTGACGTGTTACTACGAATAACCTTCCCGGACTCGTTATTGAGGCGGTCGTGTGTGTGTGTGTGTGTGCATATTATTTCAGCTTCTATTTCGTAGAAGTCTATATCTTCTTTTTTTTGTTTTGTTGTGGAAGCTTGTGATGTGTGTCTACCCGTCTTCGACTTTGTTGGGTTGGTGGTTTTTTCCTTCTCTTGTTTTTTTTTTTTAAGTCAGATTTGACCGTGTAATAACTTTGATGATGGTGTTTTTCCGCTTGGATTGTGTTTTTTCCCCCCCTCCTCTTCATTTTGCTTTTTTTGTTGTCAGATTTCGGGACGGTGATACTCCGATTCGGACCCAAATTTTGAAAAACTTTGTTTTGATACAAGATTTTCTTCTCGACATAAAAAGTCACGCTGAAACCCCGTAATGTCTTAGTTAGAAAATGTGTCTTCATCGGCTCAAAATTTCATTGTAATCTATAGCGAGGGTTCTTCTGGGGTTTTCAACATGGCCAAATGTGATCTCAGGCAGTGTAGGGATAGTGAAAATATAACAGGAGATTAGAACGAAGAATTCTCCACTTGGGCTATAACATAGTCTTAAAAAACAGTAATGTCTCGTCTTTGTGTGTGTGTGTGTGTGTGTGTGTAAAGAATAGATATTCGTTGGACACCAAACAGATTTAAAAAAAAAAGAGTAGCTAAAAAAACACACACAATTTTTCTTATTATGTGTATAAGCAGCAACACAAACTAATTCTCCGCTAATTCTCTACCCCGCGTGATCCAATGAAAGTAACCTCTCTCTCGAGCTGTACATGTGGTCAAAGGGGGGCAACCACAGTTCTCATAACGGTGATATCAACAGTTCTCTCTCTGCGCGCGTGTGTGTGTGTGTTTATATGAGAAAAGTTTTTACATCCGCCAAAATGGTTTTCTCACACAAAGGACAACATGAAAAGTTATTGCCGCACTCCATACAGTAATGAAAATGTCCACAGGGAAGAAAGGTTTGAGATCGGGGTTTTTCAAAACAACACCAACAAAGTTCTCCTCGCTTCAGACGCCTGTTTTCTGACAAGACCATTAAATACTTTGGTGCGGCGGCATCAGAAGAAATTAGTGGCTCGTTTGTCGTAGAGCAGACTTTATTTTCTGCAGTAGAAACATCTTTATTTGTAGAAATTCGCTGTGATGACGGCGGCAGAGTCTCGCTGTCCGCAGCATTGTCTTCTTGGTTTGTTGCTTCGACAGCTAACATTAACGTTTGTATGTCAATGGTTTCGTTGTTTTGGAGGTAGCGTCTAGCTGCAGCGAGCACGTGTTCTTGAGAATAACCGAATTCTGAATGTAAAACTTCAAAATAGGGTTGTTGGGTTATGTGTAGGTCTAACTGCTCATCCCGGGCGATGATGAGAGCGGCAATACACCGGCCGATTCCCTTCCATTTAAAAAAAAAAAAAAAAACACACAAGAAACAAGGACACCACGTGATGATCAGCAGTATTATAAGAGGCCCGGCAGCAGAACTGACTGACTCAGTCCTCCCCCATACTAGCTATTTATGACACTTTCCGAAAAGGGGGAAGGGAGGAGAGAAAATGAAGCAAAAACTTCTTCGTAATTATTGGCAGCGGGAACGACTAAACAGTAATAACCTACGGCGGCGGGTCGTTCAGTTTTTACAAAAGTGGTCTCCAGCAAAGTTCTTATCCCTACAACAAATTACTCTGAAACTGACTACATTAATTCATCTCTTTGACGAGCTTGTAGTATTGCAACTTCACTATGATCGAAGACTGTGCGTTGTGACCTACAACAAAGGCGTACTTGAAACGAACAAAGTCTATTCGCCAGAAAGGAGAAACTCATCTACTAATAAGTTACAAGAAACCTCACCAAAATCAGTGTTTCGCAAAATACTCTCAAACGTTGGACAAAACGAACTGTAATACTCGCGACGACGCAACGTCCATCTCCAAAACCCAAACGATGATTGTGTGTGTTGTTTGTTGTCTACCCTTTTTTTTTTTTTTTGTTCCGGGTGAGTCTGACGCTCGCCCTTCTATGGTGCCGGTTGAGTCTGCTCTGCGTTCGCGTGGATTTTTAAACAAATTGACCAAAGTGTTTTCATGCGTCATTTTTTAGAAGATTCTTTATGCCGCGCATATAACTTAACTTTGATCCGAAATCGGGCATCCAAATCGGTATACATTCCCTGCTTGACAGGCTTCGCGGCAGCAGCCTTGCAATACCATTTGGCGTTGTCAACACTACACCAGAAAAAAGTCCGTGCGTGCGTTTTCTCTGTAAAATTTTACAAGAGCACCAGCTATTATAGAATCTCACCCCTTTACTTTTACTGTTTTTGAGGAGAAAAACCTAAAAATTTGAAACAAAATTAAAGAAATGAAATAAGAAATCAGGAGGACCTTTTTTCCGTCATTTCTGTGTTGATGTCTTGTGTCAGGACATTAATGTATACTTGTAACTTTTCACCCGATACAACCATCAGCCATCTCAAACAAAAGTTTTAAAAAGAAGAACGAGATGAAGAGCAACTCCTCACTCAAGAAATTATAATGTACAACTTTATTTTAGACTCGAAATCAAACCCACAAACAAGAATGACAAGGGAAAAAAACCTCACACAATTTGAAACAAAATTAAAGAAATGAAAAAAAAAAATCAGAATTTCCCCGTTCTTTTTCTGTGCCGATGTCTTGTGTGGTGACTTTTTAGCGTGCTGCTAAAAACAGTGTTGTATCACGATATGGACATATATTATTCTGACAAAAAGAAGAACTTCTTTTTATTTGGACAACTCGCTTCACAGAATTTCAAAACAAAAAGTCATTGTGTTGTTAGTGTAGTGAAAAGGGAAGAGCAGGAACAATTCTTAGAGCGAGAGTTTAATAAAAAGAAATAAACAAAACGAAATGATTCATTCCCTCTGTGGCACGCAGCACCACCAGCAGCAGCTCCCTTAACACAGACAAAGAGCAAAACAAACAATTGTGAGAGGAAAAATGATGAGCTAAAAGTTGTGAGATGAAAAATGACAAAAACAAAACGTTGATGCACACGAAAGAAAGCCAATTCTTAGAGCGAGAGTTTAATAAAAAGAAAGAAACAAAACGAAATGGTTCATTCCCTCTGTAGCACGCAGCACGCAGCGTTGAAAATAAACCAGAATGTGTTTCTGTGGTGAGAGAGAGAAAAAAAGAAGAGCAGGAACGATTCTTATAGCGAGAGAACATGCCAAAATTAGTTGCAGCTTGGAAAGGGAGAGCACAATTTAGTTTGTTGGAACAAGGAGTCAAACAAAACGAAGCGAGTTCAGCCCCTTAAGAGAGACAAAGAGCAAACCAAACAATTGTGAGAGGAAAAATGATGAACAAACTTTTGATGCACAGCAAATTTACAAAAAACAAACAAGGAACTTGAGATAAAACTTGTGGAGATGAAAAATGACAAAAACAAAACGTGGATGCACACGAAAGAAAGTCCTTTTCAGCCAAAAGTTGCAATATACACAAAACAACAGTTGAGTCATACTACGACTAGACAATAAAACGGAAAAAAAGAGCAGGTCGTGATTCATTCCCTCTGTGGCACCGGACGCAGCAGCATCAATAAGCCAGGATGTGTTTCTGTGGTGGGAGAGAAAAAAAAAAAAGGGGGGGCGAGCAGGAACAATTAGTCAACAAAACGGAGCGAGTTGAGCCGACAAAGAGCAAACCAAACAATTGTGAGAGGAAAAATGATGAACAAACTTTTGATGCACGGCAAATTTACAAAACAAGGAACTTGAGCCTGATTGAAATACTTGAAAAACGTGTCAATAACCGATTCTGTTGCTGTTGATGATGATGACACGTCATGTCCTACGCGTAAAAACGACAACGAATTGATAGCGAGAACTGAGAAAAAGACGGAAGAAGCATGAATGAGTTAATTGCGGTAGGACGGCACGAACGACTATAGGGCTCGCTATCACAGACTACAGCAGATCCCGTGCAACGATTGGTTCAAAAGTATGTAGTATCAGCCCCGAGGTCTGTACTAGTGAGATAAACTTCGCGGCCGTTACTTTTTAGAGGTGGTTTGGGTGATGAGGAAGAATTCGTTCAGCAGGCGAGAAATCCTACCTCATCATCCAACGCAATCTCTGTGGCTACTACTTCGGGCAAAAAGTCACGGTTGAGTTAAACCTGACCGAGAAGGTTGAAAAAGATTCCATACCAATCGTGGAGTGGAACGATTGATCGATTTTCAACCTCTGTTGTATCCAAACAATCGGGAAGCGGAAGAGTATGGTGAGATTTTCACGGATGAGTTGTTCGTATTGCTTCAGAGTTTTCAGATATTTACTGAAGTAGATCTGATTGAAACATATGTTGTAGTCCAAGTTGAAAACTCCAGACCATATGAGTAAAAAACACATGTATGTAACAAATGGGTGGTGCCTGTTATCGTCCATGTGGTTTTGATATGAAATAAAAAAAATATAATTTTTTATGAATTGTTGAATGAATTTTTTTTTTTTTTTAACATCATCGTGATTCTGTGTTGTCTCTGTCAGAAAGATGCCAAGTTCTACAACCGTTGTCGGAAAATCTTGCTCTGTTTAAGAATAAGAAGAATAAGAAGAATACTTTATTATCTCATAGAGAAATTCAGGGGTGGTACATAACAGTAATACAAACAAGACATTGATTTTACATAAAACATATAGCACTATATAACATGAACATCTTTAAAGCTCTGCGCTTACATATTCTCGCACACCTACGCGTATAAAGAACTATGGCTAAACATCATTGCAAAATATCATAACATACAATATATCGCAGGAAATATACGGTTGTAGGTTACTTCCCGTTGTATGGTCACTCTCTCTCTCTCACTCACTCTCACTTTCTCTCTCAGTCTCTCTCTCACTCACTCTCACTCAGTCTCACTCAGTCACTCAGTCACTCACTCTTAGTCTCACTCTCTCTCTTTCTCTCTCTCTCTCTCTCTTATTGTGCCGTGTTTATTTAGTCGTTTGTGTGCGTGTGTGTGTGTGTGTTTATGTATTTCGCTATTGTGCCGTATATATCTTGTGGATTTGGCGACCTGTAACACCACACACTCACACACACAAACACACTCACAAACACACAAACACACGCACACTCACAAACACACGCACACTCACAAACACACGCACACTCACAAACACACGCACACACACAAACACACGCACACACACAAACACACGCACACATACACACTCACTTCACAAAGAGAGAGTCTTTTAAATCACCATTTTTGTTATCTCCCCTGCACTGTCCGTTGTTAGTATGGTTAGTCTTTAGACTTCTATGCTGGGGGATAACTCCAGTCTTATTGTCTTCCCCTAGCCCCAGAAAATGTCTGTCTTGTGTAGGGATACAACTCGTCTGCTTTGACAGCATTTAATTTGTGTGCTTTTATTCAATCTGGTAATTATGTATTGTTTAGGACTGTGTTTTTAGGATTTTAATCAATTATGAACAGAAACATTTATTGTTGAGAACATACGTTTCTGTTGGTGTGGAAAAAGGAACTGGAAATATTATCATGGTGTTTTTCCCTTGTGACACGCGGCCCGGGTAGTAGTAGTGTTGATACCTTTTCGAAAAGTGTTCCCATCACTAAAAATGAAGAACGGGCAATCTCTCGTTCTCTGATGAATGCATTGCCACTAAAATTGCACAATGAATGGTAACAATTCCGAGCCAAAAGATGTGATGTACACTGAAAACTAAACAACAGGAGCTGGATTATTCTGTTTCCCTTGTGGCACGCACCGGGTAGTAGTGTTGATACCTTTTCGAAAAGTGTTCCCATCACTAAAAATGAAGAACGGGCAATCTCTCGTTCTCTGATGAATGCATTATAAATTATAATGTTCAACTTTATTTTTAGACTCGAAATCAAACACACACTCCAAGAATGACAAGGAAGGAAACAAACAAACTTCACACAATTTAAAACGGAATTACCCAAAGAATTCAGAATTGAGAAAAAAGAAAGAAACGGGGAACCTTTCACCGTCATTTCTGTGTCGAAGTTGTGTCTGGTCATTACTAATGTATACTGGGGGAGAGAGTAACTTTTCGTCGCCGCTCACTACAATTACCCACATATATCAGTCATCTCAATCAAAAAAGTTTTAAGAAGAAGAAGACGAAGAACAACTATACTCTCACTCCCATCATAAATTATAATGTACAACTTTATTTTTAGACTCGAAATCAAACACACACTCCAAGAATGACAAGGAAGGAAACAAACAAACTTCACACAATTTGAAACGGAATTACCCAAAGAATTCAGAATTGAGAAGAAAGAAAGAAAAACGGGGAACCTTTCACCGTCATTTCTGCGTCGAAGTTGTGTCTGGGCATTACTAATGTATACTGGGGGAGAGAGTAACTTTTCGTCGCCGCTCACTACAATTACCCACATATATCAGTCATCTCAATCAAAAAAGTTTTAAGAAGAAGAAGACGAAGAACAACTATACTCTCACTCCCATAAATTATAATGTACAACTTTATTTTTAGACTCGAAATCAAACACACACTCCAAGAATGACAAGGAAGGAAACAAACAAACTTCACACAATTTGAAACGGAATTACCCAAAGAATTCAGAATTGAGAAGAAAGAAAGAAAAACGGGGAACCTTTCACCGTCATTTCTGTGTCGAAGTTGTGTCTGGGCATTACTAATGTATACTGGGGGAGAGAGTAACTTTTCGTCGCCGCTCACTACAATTACCCACATATATCAGTCATCTCAATCAAAAAAGTTTTAAGAAGAAGAAGACGAAGAACAACTATACTCTCACTCCCATCATAAATTATAATGTACAACTTTATTTCTAGACTCGAAATCAAACACACACTCCAAGAATGACAAGGAAGGAAACAAACAAACTTCACACAATTTGAAACGGAATTACCCAAAGAATTCAGAATTGAGAAGAAAGAAAGAAACGGGGAACCTTTCACCGTCCTTTCTGTGTCGAAGTTGTGTCTGGGCATTACTAATGTATACTGGGGGAGAGAGTAACTTTTCGTCGCCGCTCACTACAATTACCCACATAATTATATCAGTCATCTCAATCAAAAAAGTCTAGACTCGAAATCAAACACACACTCCAAGAATGACAAGGAAGGAAACAAACAAACTTCACACAATTTGAAACGGAATTACCCAAAGAATTCAGAATTGAGAAGAAAGAAAGAAAAACGGGGAACCTTTCACCGTCATTTCTGCGTTGATATTATGTCAGGACATTTAAGTACGATGATCCATATCGACCCAGCACAAAACTTAATGCACACGAAACAGCACACCTGTGATGCGGCACCCAAAAAAGAAATCCTTTACTTCCAGTTTCTCTCTCTCACTCGCTCTCAACTCAAAGCCACACATGGTGAGATAAATATCGACCCAGCACAAAACTTAATGCACACGAAACAGCACACCTGTGATGCGGCACCCAAAAAAGAAATCCTTTACTTCCAGTTTCTCTCTCTCACTCGCTCTCTGTCAGGACATTTAAGTACGATGATCCACACAAAAAAAAAGTGCTGTGCAAGGATATATGCTTCTGACAAAAGAGAACTTCTGTTTATTCTTTATTTTTAGACTCGAAATCAAACACACACTCCAAGAATGACAAGGAAGGAAACAAACAAAAACTTCACACAATTTGAAACGAAATTACCCACAAAGAAAAAAGAAAATTCAGAATTGAGAAGAAAGAAAGAAAGGGGGAACCTTTCACCGTCATTTCTGCGTTGATATTATGTCAGGACATTTAAGTACGATGATCCACACACAAAAAAGTGCTGTGCAAGGATATATGCTTCTGACAAAAGAGAACTTCTGTTTATTTGGCCCCAAAACTCGCTTCCGAAAGAATTTCAACAATGAGTCTTTGTGTTAGTAGTGGAGGTGGTGGTGTTAGTGACTTTTGAGCACTTTGCTAAAAAAAAAGTACTTATAAAATATAGGATTCTGGCCAAATGAGAACTACTTTTTTTTTTATAGTCCCAAAACTCGCTTCCGAAAGAATTGTAACAACAAAAAGTCTTAGTGTTATGTGTTTGTAGTGACTTTTTTTTTTTAAACTCAAACCCGTGGCTAAAAGCATTAAGTTTAAACATCTCATCTGTTGTGCTTTTGTTTTTCGGTTTGCTTTGGTGGTACGAATGTTTGCGGCTATTCTCTCTCGCACAACGTTAACTGAGCATCGTGTCTGTTGATCTGAAAAGAAAGGGGGAAAATATTCTTTCATACGAATTTTCCTTTTTGGTGGGAGAAAAGACGGCTTATGAACTGTATAAGTGCAGCAGTTTCTGTACAGCGCGGCGGCATGATGCCGCGAATTCCTTCTCCTTGTCCTTGAACCCCCGCGGGCGGTCGTTGACCCTGCAGAGTTCTCGCAGCTTCCTTCTCCGCCTGTCAGAGATTTTCTCCCCTTACAGGCGCGCGGGCCCTGTGTACGCCAGTTTATTGATTGCGATTTTATCTTTGTGTTGATGGTGTGAAATAAAGTCTTAGTGTTTGGTGGTTGTTAGTGACTTTTACTGAGCACAATGCTAAAAAGAAAGTAATGTGATCAAAATGAGAACTTCTTTTTTTTTTTTTTTTTTTTGTAAACGATATATCTCTCTGCGCGGAGGAATATCATGATTATTATTTTTAGCAGCCAATCAAAATAGTGCTAATGCGGACTTTTTTTTCTCGTAGGAATAATGATCAGTGCTTCGGTTCCAACCAATCAAAACGCCCGAGAGAAAACCGACCGACCAATCATAACCAAAAACACAAATCAACCAATCACAGGACTCCTCGATCTTACCTCAACATTAATCATTTTAATATATCAAGCAGATAACCACGGGAGAGGGTGGGGTTGACTGGTGGACGTCAGACTGACAACATCTCCCAACGACCGGAGTGGAAAAATAAGTCCCAGTATAATAATAAGACAAACAAAAAGAACAAAAAGCGATAAGAATAAAAAGACAAAATAAGAACAAAAGGCAAAAGAAGAATCAAACGACCAATTTAGGGACTTTGTACAGAAACGAAGCGAGTTGGACCCCATTAACAGAGACAAAGAGCAAAGCCACAAATGGTGAGATAAAACCCGACCCAACACAACCCTTAATGCACACGGAACAGCACACCTGTGATGCCCCAGGGAAAAAGATATCGATTACTCCCAGTCTCTCTCTCGGCTCACTGCTCACTCTCAACTCCGAGTCTCTGAGAGAACATACGTTTCTGTTGACGGTGTGGAAAAGGGAACTGGAAATATTATTATGCTGTTTTTCCCTTGTGGCACGCCGGCCCGGGTAGTAGTGTTGATACAAGTTTTCGGAAAGTGTTACCATCACTAAAAATGAAGAACGGGCAATCTCTCATTCTCTGATGAACGCATTGTCGCACTAAAATTGCACAATGAATGCTAACAATTCCGAGCCAGAAGAAGTTGTAAAGATGTACACAACTAAACAACGAAAGTTTTAGTCGTATAGGAGCTGGAAATATTATCATTCTCTCTCTCTCTCTCTCTCTCTCTCTCTCTCTCTCTCTCTCTCTCTCTCTCTCTCTCTCTCTCTCTCTCTCTCTCTCTCTCTCTCTCTCTCTCTCTAAAGAACTGGAAATATTATCACACAGCAGTAGCAGCGTTGATAAAAACAGAATATGTTTCCCGTTCATTATTTCTGATTTGATCGAATATTAGTTTCTGGAAGATGATGTGAGGCCCCAAAGTGGGAGATATGTTTCCGCTTTTAAAAGGTGAACGTGCGGCAAGCATATAACTTGTTTAAGGGGGAAAGAATTAGCAGTGCAGTTTCTGTACAGCGCGGCGGCATGATGCCGCGAATTCCTTCTCCTTGTCCTTGAACCCCCGGCGGTCGTTGACCCTGCAAGTTCTCGCAGCTTCCTTCACAAAACAGCACACCTGTGATGCCCCAGGGGAAAAACATATCGATTACTCCCAGTCTCTCTCTCGGCTCACTGCTCACTCTCAACTCCGAGTCTCTGAGAGAACATACGTTTCTGTTGACGGTGTGGAAAAGGGAACTGGAAATATTATTATGCTGTTTTTCCCTTGCGGCACGCCGGCCCGGGTAGTAGTGTTGATACAAGTTTTCTCAGTCTCTCTCGGCTCACTCACTCTCAACTCAGTCTCTGAGAGAACATATACGTTTCTGTTGACGGTGTGGAAAAGGAACTGGAAATATTATCATGCTGTTTTTCACTTGCGGCACGCCGGCCCGGGCAGTAGTGTTGATACAAGTTTTCGGAAAGTGTTCCCATCACTAAAAATGAAGAACGGGCAATCTCTCGTTCTCTGATTAATGCATTGCCGCACTAAAATTGCACAATGAATGCTAACAATTCCGAGCCAGAAGTTGTGAGATGTACAAAACTAAACAACAAAAGTTTAGTCGTAGGAGCTAAAAATATTATCATTCTGTTTCCCTTGCGGCACGCACCCGTAGTGTTGATGCCTTTTCGGAAAGTGTTACCATCACTAAAAATGAAGAACGGGCAATCTTTCATTCTCTGATGAATGCATTACCGCACTAAAATTGCACAATGAATGCTGATAAAAACAGAATATGTTTCCCGTTCATTATTTCTGATTTCATCGAATATTAGTTTCTGGAAGATGATATGAGGCCCCAAAGTGGGAGATATGTTTCCGCTTTTAAAAGGTGAACGTGCAAGCATATAACTTGTTTATGAGGGGGGAAAGAATTAGCAGGAACGATTCTTACAGCAATTGGAACATGTCCCGTGCGGCTTGGAAAGGAAAGGGAGAAAAAAGAGGGAAGGGGTTTACACAAGTCGAAAAGATTCTTCACTGTCGTTTGAACGGGGCCCTGGGATATCCTTCTACATGTGTTATTGTGTGTTATTGTGTGTTATTGTTTGTTATTGTTTGCTGTTATAAATACACTTAAACAAAATAACCCCCACTCCGATTCGGACCCAAATTTTGAAAAACTTTGTTTTGATACAAGATTTTCTTCTCGACATAAAAAGTCACGCTGAAACCCCGTAATGTCTTAGTTAGAAAATGTGTCTTCATCGGCTCAAAATTTCATTGTAATCTATAGCGAGGGTTCTTCTGGGGTTTTCAACATGGCGGGTATATACTACAAACAAACACACACACACCAAATGACACCCCCCCCCCCTTAAAACTCAAAGGGGGGGGTCTTTATCAGACGTAGGGTTTACCATCTAACAGATAGTGAAGCATGCAATACGAAATTACGAGATGCAGGTTTTCAATTGATATTTTTGCAAAGTATCTGTAAAAGCATGTGTGCCTCTGTGCGTGCCTGCTTTCATGGGGTGCCTGTATCCTAAGCAATTTGAGGATTTCTTTTATCTCACACTGTTGATTGTTGTCATACCTTTCAACGGTGAAAATTAGGATTTAAAATGGATTTAATGTTAATTGTAAATATTGAATTTAACGATAACGAGTTGTATAGTGAGATTGAGGAATACAGCCGAGTAAATGAAAGCTATAGGTTTTCAAGATTCAAATGATAATGTACTAGCAGAAAAGACAATAATGTCAAAAGTCACGGTTGTTTTAGAACCCGTCACAGTTTGATCATGATAAGGACTTAAAAGGAACGTGATGTACGGGTTTTTTGTATTATTATGCGATAGGCTGGCACGCGTTTGACCATTTGCAAGCTTTCACAATGATTATTGTTTGTGGTAAAAATTAGAAAGGAAATAGTCACCCGATGTTGAATAACCAATGGAAACGTGTACAAGAAAACCGAAGGTCACAGAATAGACGGCCAACGAATAGGCTAGACTCGGAGAAAGGATTGCGTGAATTATTGCTCTCTCTCTCTCTCTCTCTCTGTCCTGACCACTTGAAGAAGTATAAGACCTGTGCCTAAATTAGCCAAGGTGTATGACGATAGGATAGGAAAATAGAATCTGAATATATTTTGTTGTGATTACTCTCAAAGTAAATTCTTAAATTGTTTTCCTGAATTGTGTGTGTTACAGTATCCCATGCTTTAAGCTCCTTTCTCGTCTTTGAAATGTTATTTTCTCTCTAGTCTAAACCGCCTGTGTGATGTCAGTTATATGTGTGTGTACTTTCGGTTCGTGTGTGTTCGTTGCGGTACACGGCCCACCACGGTGGTGACCGATCGCCAAGACACCCACGCCACAACAAAACACACCACAACGGCATCACCACTCCTACCTACTCATGCACCATATACATTCACACACTAACTCAACGGCACAGCCGCGGAACAGCCATGACGATACGCACCACAACGCGCGAGACATATCAGCACACACAAAAACATGCTATACATACATATAAACACACACGCACCAGGCAATATGTTTTGTGCATTATGTTCGTTTAAAAAAAAATAAAACTTTGTCATATCAACTATTTGAGTTATAGTTAATATCATTGTACGGATGTGTGACGCGTGGCAGTGAGAGTTTGCTTTTATGTTGTTTTTTCTTATATTGTAAAGTGTTCTGTGTGACTATATCATGTGTAAGCATCTCCAAACCACAATAATAATGCTTGTGATACACCATCACATTTTAAAAATAAAGGAAATTTACTCTCATCCACACCTTACAATTCTAAAATAATAACAACATTCATTTCTTCTGCCTGGTTAGTGAAGGAAGGCGCGTGTGACCACTGTCCCGGCTGGCTTTCTTTTACATTACATTGTCCTTTTAGAAATGAGGATAACAAACTTTCGCTCAATCGTGTTCGTATGAAAAACAACTCCAAAAAACATCCATGATATTGAGATGTAGTAGTAGTAGTAGTAGTAGTAGTAGTAGTAGTAGTATAGTAGCCTGACCGAGAGTTGTTCGAGAAAAAAGAAAGGTGACGTGTTACTACGAATAACCTTCCCGGACTCGTTATTGAGGCGGTCGTGTGTGTGTGTGTGTGTGCATATTATTTCAGCTTCTATTTCGTAGAAGTCTATATCTTCTTTTTTTTGTTTTGTTGTGGAAGCTTGTGATGTGTGTCTACCCGTCTTCGACTTTGTTGGGTTGGTGGTTTTTTCCTTCTCTTGTTTTTTTTTTTTAAGTCAGATTTGACCGTGTAATAACTTTGATGATGGTGTTTTTCCGCTTGGATTGTGTTTTTTCCCCCCCTCCTCTTCATTTTGCTTTTTTTGTTGTCAGATTTCGGGACGGTGATACTCCGATTCGGACCCAAATTTTGAAAAACTTTGTTTTGATACAAGATTTTCTTCTCGACATAAAAAGTCACGCTGAAACCCCGTAATGTCTTAGTTAGAAAATGTGTCTTCATCGGCTCAAAATTTCATTGTAATCTATAGCGAGGGTTCTTCTGGGGTTTTCAACATGGCCAAATGTGATCTCAGGCAGTGTAGGGATAGTGAAAATATAACAGGAGATTAGAACGAAGAATTCTCCACTTGGGCTATAACATATATATATATATATATATATATATTATGTGTGCTCACTCTGCGAGGGCATAACATATTAATTAACAAAAGACAAGCAATTGTTTCAATTATTACTGTCTTCTCTCATATTACTTAGTATTAAGAGTAAACTGAATACAACTTCAATTTTGTTTTACATTTAAAACAATTGTTTTATAAAAAGGATACACGGAGGAACACACACAACAAAGTGGTTTGGCCCCAGTCTGCTGTTGGCCCATGCCACCCTCTGGTATGGGTCCACATCACCCCGTAGTAGGCTGCTTCACATGTTGCGTTGCCTCGCACTGGGTGGACACAGTGATGCATGTCCCCCCGCACGTTGTGGCCAACCCCTTCTGGATAAACCGATTCAATCCTCATCTGAAGCAGTGTGGCAACGGCATACAGCTGCATGATGCCCATATACTTGCCAGATGTGACGCTTTCCATAACTTCGGTGTGGAACATCTCTTGTACAACATGGGGAGTAAGAACTTGGCCAACATAGTTTTCTGAATACATGGCCGACTTCTTCGGTAGGTTAGCCACCACATGGGACATGGTGTTGGAGAGATAAAACTGTCTATAGAGAGCCATTTCCACAGCAATTCTAACCCTCATTTCCACATGGTTATCTTCGTGGCCAAATGCTAGGACTGATGCACTGCGGGGAAGGCAGTTGCCATCCCCGTACACCTTGATTGGTGTGAATTCCTTCGGTCCATCAGATGGGTAGAGTAAAGTAGCTGTCTTGTCTGTTTTAAACTGCTGAGCGCTCATGCCTGTTTTCACAGACAGTGAATGCTTTTGCAGAACGGTTGTGCTCTCAGTGGCCACTTTCAGAAACTCTTCAAAAGAATGTGCAGCTTGCAACTTACGTTGCAGTTCCTGAAAGTCCCTGTGTCTGTCCTTTTCAACCCGAGACATTGGTTGGGCTTGAGAGGAGGCCGATACTGCATTTGAGGTGGACTGGGACACATCGGGTGTTGGGGTGGACAGGGACACATCAGGTGTTGGGGTGGACTGGGGCGCATCAGGTGTTGGGGTGGACTGGGGCACATCAGGTGTTGGGGTGGACTGGGGCGCATCAGGTGTTGGGGTGGACTGGGGCGCATCAGGTGTTGGGGTGGACTGGGGCACATCAGGTGTTGGGGTGGACTGGGGCACATCAGGTGTTGGGGTGGACTGGGGCACATCAGGTGTTGGGGTGGACTGGGGCACATCAGGTGTTGGGGTGGACTGGGGCACATCAGGTGTTGGGGTGGACTGGGACACATCAGGTGTTGGGGTGGACTGGGGCACATCAGGTGTTGGGGTGGACTGGGGTACATAAGGCGGTGGGGTGGACTGGGATATAACCTTCGTGGTTGAAAACAACGTTAAACACCAAATAAAGAAAGAAAGAAAGACACCGGGTTTTGACATGTTCAAGCGAAAGATTGACAGAAACCACCACTCTCTTTATCATTCGTGTAACCGGCACGGTTGGCCTTGTGGACTTTAAAATTGGCAATCTAGTGGCTGCTCCGCCTGGCGTCTGGCATTATGGGGTTAGTGCTAGGACTGGTTGGTCCGGTGTCAGAATAATGTGACTGAGTGAGACATGAAGCCTGTGCTGCGACTTCTGTCTTGTGTGTGGCGCACGTTATATGTCAAAGCAGCACCGCCCTGATATGGCCCTTCGTGGTCGGCTGGGCGTTAAGCAAACAAACAAACTCCACTGACCATTTTCATACGGATCTAGGCCGCCAATCGTGCTCAATTTCGATTCATATCGCTTTCTGGATACAGAATTTAAAGTATCTACATACTTTTTCTTGCGGTTTGACACCGGGTTTTGACATGTTCAAGCGAAAGATTGACAGAAACCACCACTCTCTTTATCATTCGTGTTACCCCTGGGACAGTAGGGGCGACCACCCCCAACCAGGCGCGTTCACAGGTGGCGGATAGTGTGATGGCCTTCAGATATGGAGGTTTGCTGCGAAATAAGCCAGGCTTGCCAGGACGAATAAGCAGTCGCGGACCAACTGGCGGTGCTTCCAACAGGATGGGGCGGGGTAACAGGTGGCACTGTTACTCAAGAAATACCCCAGGTGTCCAATGACGGGAGCATCATGCGAACAAGAGCCGCATTTTAAGTTCCAGCCCTGGGGAAGGTCACCTCAGATAAACAAACCAGCCAGCTATGGCCAAATAGCCGGGTAGACTGGACTCGACAGCCCTGTAAAGCCACCAGTCTAGGAGAAGGATCACTCCGATATAAAAACACACTGAAGCCGGATGAGCTGGGCCATGTATGGCGCATAACGACAGCTCAACGCACCAACGCTCATATGACAGACAACGGAATTTCACGATGTGGTGCTCTACCGTTGGAGACCCGCCGGGGTGGAAGAGTGCCGGGCCCTGTGCCTCAAAGGGGCCCAAGCCAAGCAACTGGTGGTCCCCGTACCCCGTATCGTGGTGGAGCCAGGCGGCGGGTGAGACGGGTAAATGCGACTGGCAACGACAATGAAAAAAAAAGAAAGAAAATTCGTGTAACCGGCACGGTTGGCCTTGTGGTAAGGCGTCCGCCCCGTGATCGGGAGGTCGTGGGTTCGAACCCCGGCCGGGTCATACCTAAGACTTTAAAATTGGCAATCTAGTGGCTGCTCCGCCTGGCGTCTGGCATTATGGGGTTTGTGCTAGGACTGGTTGGTCCGGTGTCAGAATATTGTGACTGGGTGAGACATGAAGCCTGTGCTGCAACTTCTGTCTTGTGTGTGGCGCACGTAAAATGTCAAAACAGCACCGCCCTGATATGGCCCTTCGTGGTCGGCTGGGCGTTAAGCAAACAAATTATTAAATAATAACCAAACGGTCTCGCATAGCATTAATATGCTGAAGAGATATTAAAAAATATTAACCAACCGGTCTCGCATAGCATTAATATGCTGAAGAGATATTAAACAATTGGGGGTCCTGATTTGGCCTATTATGGTCCGCTGGACCCGAAAAGCAACTGCTAACTAACTATTAAACAATAATAACCAACTGGTCTAGAATAGCATTACAAAGCTGATGAGATATTACACAATTATACCCAACCGATCTCGAATAGCATTACAAAGCTGTAGAGATATTTAATAATAATAATCAGCAGACCTAAGATTAAAGGGACACAACCATCGAACGCTGAAGAAGATCACTCACTCTCTCTGCTTGCATGTTCAGACTGCAGATTTGCAGATTTGCCCCCCTCGCAGGCAGGAGCACCTCCTGTTTGAACAATTCGTTGCACATTTACAGGCTCCAGACTGAAATACAGCAAAATAATCCATGTTCAGAGAAAAGAAACCGACACTTCTTCGATCTTGGGCTGAAACTCCCACGTTCACTCCTGTTTTTGCACAAGCGGGTTTTTACATGCACGATTTTTTTTACCCTGAATAATACAGGGGTCTTTAGAAAAGAGAATAAAACCAACAAACCTTTGCCCTAAATAATACAGGGGTCTTTAGAAAAGAGAATAAAACCAACAAACCTTTGCCCTAAATAATACAGGGGTCTTTTGAGAAGGGAATAAAATCAACAAACCTTCGATCTAAACAGGGAGGTGACTGGTCCCCAGTCAGGGTCCTTGACAATATTGTCTGGTTCTTCGTTGTCAGGACACACCATCTGAAACACAAAGCATTAAAAAGATTTCATCAGTTTATTGTCTCCTCGCTGGGAAATTCATTCCCACATCCGTGTCATGCCATATTGCACAAGAATAGACATTTTTATAAAGTTTCATGAGAATTCTTTCTTTCTTTATTTGGTGTTTACCGTCGTTTTCAACCAACCGATCTCGAATAGCATTACAAAGCTGAAGAGATATTAAATAATAATAACCAACCGGTCTTGCATAGCATTAATATGCTGAAGAGATATTAAAAAATATTAACCAACCGGTCTCGCATAGCATTAATATGCTGAAGAGATATTAAACAATTGGGGGTCCTGATTTGGCCTATTATGGTCCGCTGGACCCGAAAAGCAACTGCTAACTAACTATTAAACAATAATAACCAACTGGTCTAGAATAGCATTACAAAGCTGATGAGATATTACACAATTATACCCAACCGATCTCGAATAGCATTACAAAGCTGTAGAGATATTTAATAATAATAATCAGCAGACCTAAGATTAAAGGGACACAACCATCGAACGCTGAAGAAGAAGATCACTCACTCTCTCTGCTTGCATGTTCAGACATTTTTCTTTGGTGCATTTGCACTGTAGATTGCAGATTTGCCCCCCTCGCAGGCAGGAGCACCTCCTGTTTGAACAATTCGTTGCACATTTACAGGCTCCAGACTGAAATACAGCAAAATAATCCATGTTCAGAGAAAAGAAACCGACACTTCTTCGATCTTGGGCTGAAACTCCCACGTTCACTCCTGTTTTTGCACAAGCGGGTTTTTACATGCACGATTTTTTTTACCCTGAATAATACAGGGGTCTTTAGAAAAGAGAATAAAACCCACAAACCTTTGCCCTGATTAATACAGGGGTCTTTAGAAAAGAGAATAAAACCAACAAACCTTTGCCCTAAATAATACAGGGGTCTTTTGAGAAGGGAATAAAATCAACAAACCTTCGCTCTAAAAAGGGAGGTGACTGGTCCCCAGTCAGGGTCCTTGACAATATTGTCTGGTTCTTCGTTAAAAAATGGTGTGTCAGGACACACCATGCTGGGAAATTCATTCCCACATCCGTGTCATGCCATATTGCACAAGAATAGACATTTTTATAAAGTTTCATGAGAATTCTTTCTTTCTTTATTTGGTGTTTACCGTCGTTTTCAACCAACCGATCTCGAATAGCATTACAAAGCTGAAGAGATATTAAATAATAATAACCAACCGGTCTTGCATAGCATTAATATGCTGAAGAGATATTAAAAAATATTAACCAACCGGTCTCGCATAGCATTAATATGCTGAAGAGATATTAAACAATTGGGGGTCCTGATTTGGCCTATTATGGTCCGCTGGACCCGAAAAGCAACTGCTAACTAACTATTAAACAATAATAACCAACTGGTCTAGAATAGCATTACAAAGCTGATGAGATATTACACAATTATACCCAACCGATCTCGAATAGCATTACAAAGCTGTAGAGATATTTAATAATAACCAACCGGTGTCGTATAGCATTAATATGCTGAAGAGATATTAAACAATAACTCGCCCGCACACAGCACGACTCACCACCCAGTTCCTCACCGACCACCATGTCTAGGTGCTTCTACGGGCGATTTTTTGATCGTAGCACCCGCTGGTTGGGCAGGTCGTCGGTCACTCACGCTGTCTGGTTCTTTGTTGAGACACTTCTGTTTGTCACATTTGCACTCTTTTTGACAAGGTTGGCCCCCTTTCAGGCAGGAGCACCTCCTGTTGCTACAACTTCCCCCACACTTACAGCGGGCTCCAGACTGAAATACAGCAAAATAATCCATGTTCAGAGAAAAGAAACCGACACTTCTTCGATCTTGGGCTGAAACTCCCACGTTCACTCCTGTTTTTGCACAAGCGGGTTTTTACATGCACGATTTTTTTTTACCCTGAATAATACAGGGGTCTTTAGAAAAGAGAATAAAACCCACAAACCTTTGCCCTATGGGCTGGAGTTAAGCGTGGCCGCCAAGCTGGGCGACGAGAACGGAGGTTAAACCCTCGAAGGCGATTCCGTACGGTCTGCTGGCTGATGTTGGTGTTAGTAGCCACCCTCAGCTGCCTTCGAATAATGCTGGAAGAGGCTGTTCTTGTTTGCAAGGCTAGTCGTTCAATGAGACGATCTTCACGTGGAGTTGTCTTCTTTGGTCGCCCAGGTCTGCGTCTTTCCTGGACCCTCCCAGTGGCTGTGAAACGTTGAATCAGTCTGACAATGACCGAGATGGACACGTGAAGTCGCCTGGCCACTTCTCGCTTGGGGACACCATCTTGGAACCATGCAACAGCTCGTCCCCTCTCAAACTCGTTCAATTTTCGTCGTGGAGGCATTGTCAGATAATGCCTAATACTGGTGGTATGTCTTTTCAAAAAGCCAAGCAAGTGACAGCATCTCACACATAAACAGCAGTTCTTGCAGGTGCGTAATGGTTTTTCCATGTGGCTTGTGCAATGCGTTCGGGCTGAACGGTCCAAAACAAGTTCCTTTTTCGCAAGTTTCCGCTTTTTCTTTTGCTACCAAGCTCAGTAGTAGAGAATCCAGTGCAATTTTCCCACTAACACAACATCGCCCACTTACAGCTGAACAAGAATTCATAACAATTTATTTTGACTGAGAAATAAATAACAGTAGCGAACTGATTTTATTGAGCACCTGTTTTCTCATAGTGATCCTTAACTTTTTGTGAGTAGTGTACTTACCCAACTCACATATAGCAATTAACTCTAGTTCAGTGCTGGTAACGCTGTACGCATCCCCTTGGTAACAAGGGAAGCCCCTCTAAAAAAAGAGTGACCAATACCCATAAGGCCATATTAATACATACTTCCGACTTCCGTATGCGCGCGCATACGCCGCCATATGCATCATTCCAAACGAAGCCCAACTCACTCCCTTTTTTAGAAATCCACCCCCCACAGCGGGGAGACGGGAGGGAATAA
The DNA here is from genome assembly GCF_037325665.1 of Littorina saxatilis. Classification (NCBI taxonomy): domain Eukaryota; kingdom Metazoa; phylum Mollusca; class Gastropoda; order Littorinimorpha; family Littorinidae; genus Littorina; species Littorina saxatilis. The sequence continues at coordinate 7,223,963 of NC_090259.1, read as the reverse complement.
ACGATGTGAGTTGGGTAAGTATATTAATTAAATGAAAATTTATTACTAAAATTTTTGATTAAATTACATATCTTACCCAACTAACATATAGCAGATTGCTACTATAGGTGGCGGGTACTCACCATCTCAAACACAAAGAACCTGCCCTGCAGCCACCAGAGACGGCAAAGCAGATGAGCCGTCCTGACGACTCGAGGCGATATCCCTCAGATAGTGGTTAATAAAGATGTCCTCAGAGCGCCAGTATGCCGCCGCAAGGACCTCCGAGAGGCGTCCCGAGCGGAGCACTGCCAAGGATGAAGACCAAGCCCTCGCCTCATGTGTTCTGGCTGAGGTAAGAGGCAAAATGGCTCTAGCATCACCAGACTGGCTCTGCCACCAAGTATAAGCCTGCCTGATAGTCATTGACACCCATTTGGTCAGGGTAACTTTCGCAATGTCTTTACCTCTCACGGTATTGAGTGAAATGAAAAGCAGCTTTTGAGTTTCCGAGCGAAGAGGAGAAGTTCTAGACAAGTAACTGCTGAGGGCTCGGACCGGACAGTTAAGAACATCGGGATCTCCTGGAGCAAGCACAGCGCTCAAGGGGAAAATATCAAAAGAGCAGAGGAACGTGCACGAGTACCAAGGTGTGGATCTGACACAAGCAGCATCAGACAAAAACGGCTGAAAAGCCGGAGCGAAAACAAACATGTCCGTGTCCACGGATCGCTGAAGAGAGTATGATTCAAAGATGGCGGCAAGGTCAGGAAGTCACTCGTGACTTCGTACTGTTATGGGGTCAAGGTTGCTCTTTTTTTAGGGTTACCTCCCCTTGTTACCAAGGTGACGATTCAGCGTCCTAGCTCTAAACTGAAGTAAATTGCTTTTATGTGAGTTGGGATAAGAATGTAATTTAATTGACCTGGGAGATCGGAAAAATGTCCACTCAGATTCGAACTTACGACCTCCCGATTAGGAGGCCGACGTCTTACCACCACGCCACTGCGACCGGTGGTCGAAATGAGCAGGTGGTGGTTATCAAGAGGTGGTCACCAGGGCAGGTTTGACTGCACCAATAAATGTTGGAAGCTTTCAGATGTAATAAACTATGAATGTTGCACAACCATTACAATTCTCGATTTCATGGACATGTAATCGGAAAATCGTACAGACGATTTATTTTCCACGCCAAGTTGGCTGCTGTCTTCCTTCTTCGGCGGTTGGAGCTTTTACTAGGGGTTGCTCCCTCCCCAAGAATAGCTGCCTTACTGGGCTGACAAGTCCATTCACTCACTCTTTGTGCTGCCGCTGCCGGCTCAGCCTCCAGTTGCTGTCTTTTCTCTTGTTCCAACATCTGAAGCTCCCATGGGGTCGCCTTCACGCGGCGGGAGTGTTTCCACTAAGCTACCCCACCCCTTTACTTCTCTTCTTTTGTCTTATTTCTGCCTTACCAGTCCTTTCACCTATATTTCCTTCCAAAAAACTCTCCCTACTATTCCCTGCAGTTTTCTGATTCCTTTCTTGTCTTATTTCTACCTGACTGGATCCGTCACCTTTATTTCACTTCCCAAAAGTCTTCTTTTCCACATCCTTATTTCTCTGTGGTCTTCTTAAGACCCAGCGTGTTTGCCGTGCGCTGCGACCTGTACCGGTTTGGGCTGGTGACCTGATGATTGAGGGGTTTACTTAGTTGCGACTTTGTAGCGCCAACACATCATTTTGGCCCAGTCTTTATCTAAGACAGGAGGTTGAAAAAGGCTTACCCGCTTCAATCAATCGGCTGGTCAAGTCTGGGTATATGTCTTGAGCATATTGCATCGGACCTTTGGCTAAAGGAGCAAGCGGCGGTAGGAGGGGGCGGCGGTAGTCGGGACAAACACTATGCCAAGTTGTTACCTAATCCGTTTCCGCTTGGAAAGAGTTGACGAACATTATGCCAAGTTGTTACCTAACCCGTTTCCGCTTGGAAAGAGTTAAATCTCCTATTACAGATTGATACCATATGACTGTTTCCTCTTATCGCTGCGTATATCCGTCTGTATCCTTGGCGCTCTGGAGTTGGATAACCGCTCCACCTAAGCGTCCCCTTGTTGGGCTCCGTGGTGGGTGGGGATCAGATGCGACGAAGATAAAGGCCTCAAATATGGCTTCCCCTTCTTTTTCTTCTTTTTTTTCAAACAGAAACAAACGAAGATACTGCGTTGACTCTGACTCTGACGATGAAGTCCGAGTCAGAGCAACAAAGAACAACATCAGCGAGGCCTGGCCCCGTTTCATTGTTGTTGAGACAGCAGATGAGGCACAGCCCATCTCCAAACTTTCGCCTTTTGCGATACAGAAGGTTATTGCAGGAGTATCATCAACGATAGACAACATTAAGAGGCTTCGTAATGGTTCTCTACTGATTGAATGTCCTTCAAAAAAGGCATCAGATGGTCTTCTCCGTCTGAATGGTCAGAAATTTGTTGATAGACCGGTCAAGGTCAGTCCTCACAGAGGCCTGAACACCAGCAAAGGAGTCATCCGATGCCGTGAGCTGGAGGGCCTCAGTGAGGCTGAAATAAAAGAAGGTCTAAAGGATCAAGGTGTCATTGATGTGTACCGGGTGTTGATCAGGAAGGGCGATATCAGAGTACCCACCAACACCCTTTTCGTCACTTTTTGTACCCCAACCATCCCTGAGAAAATAAAAGTGGGATTTGTTCAAATAAGAGTGACTTTGTATATTCCATCACCAATGAGATGTTTCCAATGCCAAAGATTTGGACATTCAAAGGTTGGATGTAAACAGAAGGCAGTGTGCGAGAGGTGTGGCGGAGATCCTCACGAAGGTCCCTGCACATCACCACCCACCTGCACAAACTGTAAGGGAAACCATTCCCCGTCCTCCAGAGAATGTCCAAAATACAAGTTTGAACAGGCCATTCAAAAAACAAAAACGGAGAAAAAGATGTCTTTCTCAGACGCCAGGAAGGAGGTTGAAAAAACTAATGTTTTTTCCTTCCAGAAAAGTTTTGCGGCAGCAGTCAGTCAAAGACCTGCAACAAAGTCAACGCCCACCCAGACCAGTATTTCGTATAGGTCTGTGGGTGTCCAGGCAGGCCCGTCCATGTTGAAAAGGACAGAGCCCACAAGAAACAAAAGTATTTGTACACAGACAGATGAAAGCACAGGTGGGGCTATCCCCACTGGAGACTCTATGGGGTCTCCTGGTGAGGTTTGCTTCACCGCCCCAACTGGAGACCCTGTGGGGGCTCCTGGTGAGGTTCGCTTCACCACCCCAATTGAGGACCCTATGGGGTCTCCTGGTGAGGTTCGCTTCACCACCCCAACCCAGAAGCCCGTTCACAGGGCAACTCACAGGAAGGGGGCCGTCGAGGTAGTGGACCTTACTAAATCCACACCACGAACACCTCCGGACAAGGGAAAAGTTACTCTGCCCCAAAGATCGCCTCGCACCCCAAAAATGGAGAAAAATCCCATCACACTATACAATCATTTTGGGAGTTTATCCGACGAAGAGGGTATGGAGGCAGAAACTTCTTAAAACTAAACAAACATAGCCAATTTTATTCAATGGAATTGTAGAGGGGTCCAAGCTAACTATGAAGAATTATGTCTACTTTTACACAAATTTCATCCTGTTGCTACAGCATTACAGGAAACAATGCTGAAACCAAACAAAGATTTTAATGTATCTGGATACAATGTTTTTAGAAACCATTCAGACAATAACACGTCTGGGGGAGTTGCTCTTTTGATTAAGAAAAGTGTACTTTGTAGTGAGATCAACCTATGTACAAACATTCAAGCCGTCGCAGCACGAGTGACATTAGATAAAACCATCACTCTCTGCAGTGTATATCTGTCACCATCCAAATGTTACACGAAGCACGATCTTGAAAATCTTATTGATCAGCTTCCAGCTCCCTTTGTTTTAATGGGAGATTTTAACGCTCATTCCCCTTTATGGGGCAGCAACTCTCTAAGTACGAGAGGACGAATTCTAGAAGATTTTTTAGACAATCGTAATCTATGCGTTTTAAACGATGGAGTACCAACATATCTCCATCCAGCAACAGGATGCAAGTCCATACTAGATCTAGTTATTTGCTCCGGGATGTTCCCCCGGACAAGATTTTTAACTTTTTAAAAGAGATCAAGATTTTTTACAAGATTTAAAGTAACAGAAGTGAAAATTATTAATTTTGAGAACCTTCTTTTACAGTGATAGATTTGAATGTAAATAGTCTGAAACGTAGAAGTTGCCATATGAAGGGAAAAGAAAATAACTGTATCGGTCTCGAATAGCAGCTAGCATCTGCTGAAGAGACATTAAACCCCAAAAACCAACCAACCAACCATCTAGTTATTTGCGACACCTCTCTTGTTCTAGACTTTGAATTTAAAGTCTATGATGACACATGTGGTAGCGATCATTTCCCTATTTTTTGTTTATTTGCTTAACGCCCAGCCGACCACGAAGGGCCATATCAGGGCGGTGCTGCTTTGACATTTAACGTGCGCCACACACAAGACAGAAGTCGCAGCACAGGCTTCATGTCTCACCCAGTCACATTATTCTGACACCAGACCAACCAGTCCTAGCACTAACCCCATAATGCCAGACGCCAGGCGGAGCAGCCACTAGATTGCCAATTTTAAAGTCTTAGGTATGACCCGGCCGGGGTTCGAACCCACGACCTCCCGATCACGGGGCGGACGCCGTACCACCAGGCCAACCGTGCCGGTGTTTTTTTCCCTATCTTGATGTCTCAAATAGATGGATTGGAAGAAGCTTCCCCCCAGAGATGGAACCTGAACAAGGCAAACTGGCTGTCTTTTACTGCCGAATGTTCTGTCCAACTCACAGAAGACACTGTCTTTGATGGAAGTGACGACCCATCATCTATTTTTACAAACACTCTACAAGACATTGCCACTGAGTACATCCCAAAAACATCTTCAAACAACCGCATTAAAGTGCCATGGTTTAATAAAGAATGCCAAGAAGCCCGATCTGAGCGAAAGAGAAGTCTACACAGGTTCTACAGATGCCCGACCCTTAGCAAGAAGTTGACTTTCTTCAAATTTCGCGCTAAGAGTCGCACTGTCATAAAACATTCTAAAAGAACATCCTGGAGGTCTTTTTGCTCAAACTTAAACTCTAAGGTATCATCAAGTAAAGTTTGGAATGCTATTCGTAAAATCAAAGGGAAAAAAGGATCTGCATCAATTAACCACCTTGTGGTAAATGGATCCCTTATAACCCAAAAGAATGAAGTAGCAAACGTTCTGGCTTCAACAATGGAGAAAAACTCATCAACAGAAAATTACTGCACAGAATTTCAAAAAATCAAAGCCACCCAAGAACGTAAACCCATAAACTTCTCATCTCAGAATGAGGAGAACTACAACAAGTTGTTCAGTATAACTGAACTCAAACAAGCCTTACAAAAATGCAACAACTCAGCAACGGGGCTGGACGGAATACATTATCAGTTCCTCACACACCTACCAGAAAGTTGTCTTCTGGTCTTGCTGAAGGTTTTTAACCACATATGGGAGAGTGGATCCTTTCCACCTTCATGGCAAGAAGCGATGATTGTCCCCATTCCAAAACCAGGTAAAGATCATACAAACCCCAGCAACTACCGTCCGATAGCCTTGACCAGATGTCTGTGTAAAACCATGGAGAGATTGGTCAACGCTAGGATGGTGTGGTACCTAGAAAAACAAAACCTCTTAAGTGATGTGCAATGTGGCTTCCGAAAGGGACACAGCACCACAGATCATTTGGTACGTTTTGAGACCTTCGTTCGAGAGGCCTTTGCGAGATCTGAACATGTACTAGCTATATTTTTTGACCTCGAGAAGGCTTACGACACGACCTGGAAACACGGTATTTTAGCTGATTTGCATGAAATGGGTTTTCGTGGACGTCTCCCTGTTTTTGTGGAAGGATTTCTAAGTAATCGACTTTTTACAGTACGGGTCGGTCCCAACCTATCAGAGTTCTGTCAACAAGAGATGGGTGTTCCCCAAGGAAGCATTCTATCACCCATGTTGTTCAACATCAAAATCAATAACATAGTAAAGGCAGTACTGAAAGGATCCGAGTCATCCTTGTTTGTTGATGACTTTGCACTTTGTGTGCGTGGCAAATCCCTACATAGAGTGGAAAGGCAGCTTCAATTATGTATAGACAAGGTGCAAAAATGGGTAACAGAGAACGGTTTCAAATTTTCCACCAGCAAAACTGTCTGTATGCATCTTTGCAAACAAAGGGGAGCCATGCCAGAACCCTCTCTGGTCCTGAATGGTAATCCTGTAAAGGTTGTTGAAGAATTTAAATTCCTAGGACTGACCTTTGACCGTCGACTAACATTCCTTAAACATATCCAGTATCTGAGAACATCATGTCTGAAAGCTCTGGATGTATTGAAAGTGGTTTCTCATACGGACTGGGGTGCTGACCGCACAGTCCTACTCAGACTTTACCGTGCTTTAATCCGATCCAAGTTGGACTATGGTTGTGTCGTCTATGGTGGAGCCGCAAAATCCAACCTAAGGCTATTAGACACAATACACCACCAGGGTATACGTCTTTGTCTGGGAGCTTTCAGGACGTCTCCAGTACAGTCCTTATATTTTGAGGCCAAAGAACCCTCTCTGAGGCTGCGACGCCTGAAACTCACCCTAAATTATGTGTTGAAACTGAAAGCTATGCCTACAAATCCAGCCTACCAATGCGTATTTCAACCACAATGCTCTGAATTTTTTGAAAGTCACTCAAATGATCGAGCACCTCTGTCTTCTCGGATTCAGTCACATCTGGCCGAATCAAAGATAAAACTCGATCATGTTAGTGAAAATCGATGGACAGAAACACCTCCATGGACATTGCCAGATCCAGTTGTTCGACTCGATCTGACAAGGTTAAAGAAGTCAGAGACAAATGATTTGATTTTTAAACAGTGTTTTAGCCAGTTCTGTACCGAGTTTCCTTCCCATCAACGAATATACACTGATGGGTCCAAAGCTGAAAGTAAAGTGGCATCAGCTTCTGTCACTGGTCCTAAACTCGATAGGGCCTTTTCGGCCCGTCTTCCGGATGACAGTTCTGTATTTTCTGCAGAGTTGAAAGCTTTACAGCTAGCTCTGAAACAGGTATATCAGTCAAAAAAGAAAGACTTCCTGATTCTGTCGGATTCCCTATCGGCTCTTACCGCCGTGAAGAGAACTCAGCTAGATCACCCACTGTTGGTCGAAATCCAAGAGCTACATGCATCTCTGATTGAAGAAGGCAAAAGGATTGTGTTTGCATGGGTGCCATCCCATGTTGGAATTAGAGGAAACTCTGCAGCTGATCAAGCTGCTAAAGAAGCCAGAGAAAGACTCATCACTGACAAACACACAAAGCATTCAGATTTCAGAACTCGCACCAACATGTACATAAAGTACCTATGGCAGAGTGAATGGGACGAATGTGAAGAAAATAAACTTCATAAGATCGTCCCCCAGCTGTCGGACAGCCTACCCCAATGTCGCCTCAACAGGAAAGAAGAGACAGTTCTCTGTCGCTTACACATTGGGCACAGTCACATTACACATTCGTATCTGCTGAAAGGTGAAGATCCACCATACTGTTTTGGATGTGACGAACCATGGACATTAGAACATGTTCTCACAAAATGTGTAGACGTTCAAGAATTTCGAGACAAACACTACAATGCGGAAACACTGAAGGTTTTATTCCGGGATGTTCCCCCGGACAAGATTTTTAACTTTTTAAAAGAGATCAAGATTTTTTACAAGATTTAAAGTACCAGAAGTGAAAATTATTAATTTTTAGAACCTTCTTTTACAGTGATAGATTTGAATGTAAATAGTCTGAAACGTAGAACTTGCCATATGAAGGGAAAAGAAAATAACTGCATCGGTCTCGAATAGCAGCTAGCATCTGCTGAAGAGACATTAAACCCCAAAAACCAACCAACCAATCATAAGATCGTCCCCCAGCTGTCGGACAGCCTACCCCAATGTCGCCTCAACAGGAAAGAAGAGACAGTTCTCTGTCGCTTACACATTGGGCACAGTCACATTACACATTCGTATCTGCTGAAAGGTGAAGATCCACCATACTGTTTTGGATGTGACGAACCATGGACATTAGAACATGTTCTCACAAAATGTGTAGACGTTCAAGAATTTCGAGACAAACACTACAATGCGGAAACACTGAAGGTTTTATTCCGGGATGTTCCCCCGGACAAGATTTTTAACTTTTTAAAAGAGATCAAGATTTTTTACAAGATTTAAAGTACCAGAAGTGAAAATTATTAATTTTTAGAACCTTCTTTTACAGTGATAGATTTGAATGTAAATAGTCTGAAACGTAGAACTTGCCATATGAAGGGAAAAGAAAATAACTACATCGGTCTCGAATAGCAGCTAGCATCTGCTGAAGAGACATTAAACCCAAAAAAACCCTTCGTCCCTAGCCCCTATATGCACATGAACATGAACATTCTGTCTCAAATCATGGAGAACCAGAAACGCATGATGCCCTTTCCCCGTGAAAATGCCTCCCCTCCCAAAAGATTGAAGATGGAGAAAGAGAGTGGATTCGAACCCAAGGATGGCGGGAGTTTGCTTGGTTCCCCGGCTGGTGACAGAGGCGGTGAGAAGGCTGCCAGTGGAGAGGAGGAGCGTGATGATGATGATGATGACGTTGATAATGATGAGCCCTTGCAGCTGATGAGGGTAAGTACAGTAAATTGTATTTATGTTGATCTGTGGATTTTGCATGTGTTGCTAAGAGTCTGTGTCAGTTTGAACAAAAGGTAAAAAATATTAGGGGTTAATCTGAAGCAAAGTAAGGCTGCATTAGGAACAGGTGATAACAGAAAAGAAGAAAAAACAAGTCGCGTAAGGCGAAATTACAACATTTAGTCAAGCTGTCGAACTAACAGAATGAAACTGAACTCACTGCATTTTTGAGTCACTTGAGAAAATGTGACTATGTAATCGGTCAGTGTTAGTCTGTCCGGCCGGCCGTCCGTAGACACCACCTTAACGTTGGACTTTTCTCGGAAACTATCAAAGCGATCGGGCTCATATTTTGTTTAGTCGTGACCTCCAATGACCTCTACACTTTAACGATGGTTTCGTTGACCTTTGACCTTTTTCAAGGTCACAGGTCAGCGTCAAAGGAAAAATTAGACATTTAATATCTTTGACAAAGTTCATCGGATGTGATTGAAACTTTGTAGGATTATTCTTTACATCAAAGTATTTACATCTGTAGCCTTTTACGAACGTTATCAGAAAAACAAGGGAGATAACTAGCCTTTTCTGTTCGGCAACACACAACTTAACGTTGGGCTTTTCTCGGAAACTATAAAAGTGACCGGGCTCAAATTTTATGTGAACGTGACTCCCAGTGACCTCTACACTTTGACGTCTGCTTTGGTGACCTTTGACCTTTTTCAAGGTCACAGGTATGTCTTGAAGGAAAAAAATTGAAATATCATATCTCTGAAACTATTCATCGGATTTGATTCAAACTTTATAGGATTATTCTTTACATCAAATTATTTACATCTGTATTGTGTTGTGAATAGTAATTTCTTCCTGTCCATCTGATGCCTCATATAATATTCAGAACTGCGAAAGTGACTCGATCGAGCGTTTGCTCTTCTTGTTTTTAAAGGTTGTTGCTTGCTGTATTCATTGAATAGGAGGTTGGATTATATTTTGTTTTGTTTCTTTGTTCAGTTGTCTGTGTCATTGTTTTAGCTACAGTTTGTTCACGACTTTGGCACAGCCTTAAGCAAAATGCTGATTGGGATGGTTCACTAGAGGAAGGGAAGTAAGCATGATCATGTAAGCATGTTAACCTGCGCCGACTTTTATTTTTTTATTGGGTTTTTACCATAGCGAAAGGTTGGTTTTCAAAAGGAGAAATTCTATCATTTCTTCTTTTTTTAATTACTATTTTTCTTTGCTTTTTTTGTCTCTTACTTGTTCTTAGATTCTCTCATACTTCTGAAAGGCATGAACTCAGATATTCTCACTTCTTTTTCCTTTGGTCCTTTTTCTCTGACTTTTTCCGAAGATTGTTCACTCCTCAAGAGCATGCTGAACTCACAATTTCTTCCAAACAGATAGGGCCTGAAGCAATGCTTTATATTGAAGGGTGTAGGCTCCTGTGTCTTTGCAGATTATGCCAGTGGCCGGCGATGACGGCAAGTCTCGCTGGCAGTGTCCGATATGCAACGAACAACTTGGCTCCGATCATGACTTCACTGTACACATCCGCTCTCACAACACCGCTCAGTGCTGACAAGGCAGCAAAGGATGCTCTAGATTTGGCGGTTCCTCGTCTCCCTGAGCAGTCTGTTCCTTTTACTGACTTGCGTAGGAAGACACTTTGTTACAGCTTAAAACTCTGGCAAGACCGTTGGTCTGCCTGCACGGAAAACAAATTGTATAAAACTCTTCCTGACCTTTTAAAGCCACTTCCTTTAGTGGCTTCAAGTAGAAAAGAAGAAAGTGTTTTGGCCAGGTTACATACTGGTCACACTTATCTCACTCATGTTCATCTGCTTAAAAGAGAAGAGGCACCATGGTGCCACGCCTGTGATACTGGTTTTACTGTGAGTCATTTTCTCACCGAGTGTGCTGATCTGTATGATCAACGAGAAAAGTATTTTGGCACCTCGAGCTTGAAAAGTATTTTTACAGAGGTCAGCTCTTCAGCTCTTTTTGAGTTTTTAAAAGAGTCTGGTCTTTATTTCGTCCTGATATGGCTCTGCGTAGTCGGCTGGACGTTAAGCAACAAATAAACAAACAAACAAACTGGTCTTTATTTTAAGATTTGAATTTTAAAACAACCTAGTTTATTTGACATATAGGGTTTTGCTTTGACTTTTTGGTTGCCTTCGGGTGACGTTACGGATTTTATGTATTAGAAGTGTTTTAATCTAAAAATGTGCAATGATTAACTTGTGGGGTCCTGATTTGGCCTATTATGGTCCGCTGGACCCGAAAAGCAACAGCTAACTAACTAACTAACACCGCTCAGGCCAAGCAAGTCAACAGCTGTACTATCTGCGGAAAAGTTCTCAGCTCACAGAGTTCCCTGGATAGACACATGCTGGTGCATTCTGGTAAGTATTTTGCGTGATGTCTGTGTGTGTTTAGCTTTGTGTGTTCAGCAAGTAATTTTAAAGTATTTACATGTAACTGAATGGTTGTTTTCATGTTAACTTGGTTGGTCAAATTATTTAGGCAAGCCGTAATGTCAGCAAGAGTTTATGGTACTTTTCTTCTTCTTTTTTTTCCTTTTTTCTTTTTTTCTCTATATTTTGAATAAAAGCAGTTTTACCGAGTCCTTTCTGATGCCTTGTGCAGGTGAACGCCCTTTCCGGTGCAAGGTGTGCAAGATGTCTTTTACCACCAACGGCAACATGCATCGCCATTCTCGCATCCACAGCAAGGAGGACTTGAAGGCCGCCACTGAGGCAATGGCGCGAGAGGGAAAACCCGCTAGATCATCGTCAAAATCGTCTGCAGCTGCCAAAGCCCATGCTGCGTCTGCTGCTGCTGCAGCTGCTGCTGCTGCAGCTGCTGCTGTTGCTGACTCCCCCTCCCCCAGCACCCCTGTCAGTTCTGTCTCCTCCAGCGCGATGCCTTGGCATCATACCGGCTTCACCGGCAGAGCCGCCCCGGTGTCTGGTATGGATCTTCAGAAGCTCATGTCAGCTGACAACCTCATCCGTCCATTCCCTCCCTTCGTCCCTAGCCCCTATATGCACATGAACATGAACATTCTGTCTCAAATCATGGAGAACCAGAAACGCATGATGCCCTTTCCCCGTGAAAATGCCTCCCCTCCCAAAAGATTGAAGATGGAGAAAGAGAGTGGATTCGAACCCAAGGATGGCGGGAGTTTGCTTGGTTCCCCGGCTGGTGACAGAGGCGGTGAGAAGGCTGCCAGTGGAGAGGAGGAGCGTGATGATGATGATGATGACGTTGATAATGATGAGCCCTTGCAGCTGATGAGGGTAAGTACAGTAAATTGTATTTATGTTGATCTGTGGATTTTGCATGTGTTGCTAAGAGTCTGTGTCAGTTTGAACAAAAGGTAAAAAATATTAGGGGTTAATCTGAAGCAAAGTAAGGCTGCATTAGGAACAGGTGATAACAGAAAAGAAGAAAAAACAAGTCGCGTAAGGCGAAATTACAACATTTAGTCAAGCTGTCGAACTAACAGAATGAAACTGAACTCGCATTTTTGAGTCACTTGAGAAAATGTGACTCTATGTAATCGGTCAGTGTTAGTCTGTCCGGCCGGCCGTCCGTAGACACCACCTTAACGTTGGACTTTTCTCGGAAACTATCAAAGCGATCGGGCTCATATTTTGTTTAGTCGTGACCTCCAATGACCTCTACACTTTAACGATGGTTTCGTTGACCTTTGACCTTTTTCAAGGTCACAGGTCAGCGTCAAAGGAAAAATTAGACATTTTATATCTTTGACAAAGTTCATCGGATGTGATTGAAACTTTGTAGGATTATTCTTTACATCAAAGTATTTACATCTGTAGCCTTTTACGAACGTTATCAGAAAAACAAGGGAGATAACTAGCCTTTTCTGTTCGGCTACACACAACTTAACGTTGGGCTTTTCTCGGAAACTATAAAAGTGACCGGGCTCAAATTTTATGTGAACGTGACTCATTGTGTTGTGAATAGCAATTTCTTCCTGTCCATCTGATGCCTCATATAATATTCAGAACTGCGAAAGTGACTCGATCGAGCGTTTGCTCTTCTTGTTTTGTTAAAGTAGGCCCAATGAATGCGTGTTTATGTAAGGGACCAGGGTCTGGAGATCAGGTGGTGGTGGTGGTGGTAATTCTTTTTGATAAGTTTTGAGTTGCCTGTGCCTAAATATAGACAGTAAATGTGATTGCCTTTCAGCAGGCTTGGGACTGTAAGGCTATATGTATTATATGCACTCAGAAAATGTTTAGTCATACCATGCTATTTGTGACTGAAAGAATTTCAGGTCAAGTGTTTTTGGCTCACGTAAGTGTAGCCTATGCGATGCTAACTTTTGTCTGTCTGTGCGTGTGTATGTGTGTGGTAGAAACTTTAACATTTGACTGAACACCGAAATACTAATTTTACCTGGTTATTATCCAAGCAACAGCTTCAAAGTATTGAAGCAATGATCAACATTTCGTCGGCACGTATGTAATTAAAGTGTGTATCCAAAGAAAACGGGTGGTGGTGGGTTTTGGGGGCGGTAAAAACAGGTGACTGGTTTGTGTCGTGTGTGGTATGTAGACCAGGTCAGGGGTCAAGGTTAAGTCAGATCGCGTGAAGGATTGTGGTATAGATACAGTTCTCACCCAGCTGCAGTTCGCCGATTCGGGGAAGACGATTTCACATTGTTCGGTTTCGTAGCCCCAGAAAAATAGATAAAGAAGATACCAAAGGAGATTTCCTACAGGTTGATCTGCACAGCGTGTTTCCAGTGTGTGCGCGAGGAAGCGCTGTCGAATTTGCAGTGTCGATCTGGCAGTCGTGTCCCCGTAAGTAGGCTACAGACAGACATATCTAGATCTAGTGTCTCCCACTCTTGCACCGTGTCACCTATGCTTACTGTGTGTGTGTGTGTGTGACGGAGTGAATGAGTTTGTGTTACTGTGTCGATTTCTTACGGGAGCCTTGAAGGCTTCGCCTCTTGTTAGATCATAACGTACTAATTGTGACTCTGAAAGAATGTCAGGGGAAGTTTTAATACATCACATTATCCAACGGTACCAGTGCTTATCTTTTTCAAAATTCAGTTTTAATTTGGGGAGGGGGAAAGTCTGCATGGTGCTTTTTACCCCCACTGTAGTGATTCCTTCAAGTAGTTTGAATGCATACAGCAAGCACGTACAGTGCGTGTTGTTTAAGAAAACTAATTGAAGTGGAGATAAAAGAACATTAAATGTGTTTGCGTTTCAGATGTTGGAACAAGAGAAGAGACAGCAACTGGAGGCTGAGCCGGCAGCGGCAGCACAAAGAGTGAGTGAATGGACTTGTCAGCCCAGTAAGGCAGCTATTCTTGGGGAGGGAGCAACCCCTAGTAAAAGCTCCAACCGCCGAAGAAGGAAGACAGCAGCCAACTTGGCGTGGAAAATAAATCGTCTGTACGATTTTCCGATTACATGTCCATGAAATCGAGAATTGTAATGGTTGTGCAACATTCATAGTTTATTACATCTGAAAGCTTCCAACATTTATTGGTGCAGTCAAACCTGCCCTGGTGACCACCTCTTGATAACCACCACCTGCTCATTTCGACCACCGGTCGCAGTGGCGTGGTGGTAAGACGTCGGCCTCCTAATCGGGAGGTCGTGAGTTCGAATCTGAGTGGACATTTTTCCGATCTCCCAGGTCAATTAAATTACATTCTTATCCCAACTCACATAAAAGCAATTTACTTCAGTTTAGAGCTAGGACGCTGAATCGTCACCTTGGTAACAAGGGGAGGTAACCCTAAAAAAAGAGCAACCTTGACCCCATAACAGTACGAAGTCACGCGTGACTTCCTGACCTTGCCGCCATCTTTGAATCATACATACTCTCTTCAGCGATCCGTGGACACGGACATGTTTGTTTTCGCTCCGGCTTTTCAGCCGTTTTTGTCTGATGCTGCTTGTGTCAGATCCACACCTTGGTACTCGTGCACGTTCCTCTGCTCTCTTTTGATATTTTCCCCTTGAGCGCTGTGCTTGCTCCAGGAGATCCCGATGTTCTTAACTGTCCGGTCCGAGCCCTCAGCAGTTACTTGTCTAGAACTTCTCTTCGCTCGGAAACTCAAAAGCTGCTTTTCATTTCACTCAATACCGTGAGAGGTAAAGACATTGCGAAAGTTACCCTGACCAAATGGGTGTCAATGACTATCAGGCAGGCTTATACTTGGTGGCAGAGCCAGTCTGGTGATGCTAGAGCCATTTTGCCTCTTACCTCAGCCAGAACACATGAGGCGAGGGCTTGGTCTTCATCCTTGGCAGTGCTCCGCTCGGGACGCCTCTCGGAGGTCCTTGCGGCGGCATACTGGCGCTCTGAGGACATCTTTATTAACCACTATCTGAGGGATATCGCCTCGAGTCGTCAGGACGGCTCATCTGCTTTGCCGTCTCTGGTGGCTGCAGGGCAGGTTCTTTGTGTTTGAGATGGTGAGTACCCGCCACCCATAGTAGCAATCTGCTATATCAGATGGGTAAGATATGTAATTTAATCAAAAATTTTAGTAATAAATTTTCATTTAATTAATATACTTACCCAACTCACATCGTTTATTCCCTCCCGTCTCCCCGCTGTGGGGGGTGGATTTCTAAAAAAGGGAGTGAGTTGGGCTTCGTTTGGAATGATGCATATGGCGGCGTATGCGCGCGCATACGGAAGTCGGAAGTATGTATTAATATGGCCTTATGGGTATTGGTCACTCTTTTTTTAGAGGGGCTTCCCTTGTTACCAAGGGGATGCGTACAGCGTTACCAGCACTGAACTAGAGTTAATTGCTATATGTGAGTTGGGTAAGTATATTAATCAAATGAGAAGTTATTACTAAAATTTGTGATTAGTGCTTTTGTGAACAAGAAACAATTAACAAGTGGCTCTATCCCATCTCCCCCCTTTCCTCT
This sequence comes from Littorina saxatilis, assembly GCF_037325665.1. NCBI lineage: Eukaryota > Metazoa > Mollusca > Gastropoda > Littorinimorpha > Littorinidae > Littorina > Littorina saxatilis. The sequence continues at coordinate 7,208,271 of NC_090259.1, read as the reverse complement.
ATCCCATCTCCCCCCCTTTCCCCGTCGCGATATAACCTTGAATGGTTGAAAACGACGGTAAACACCAAATAAAGAAAGAAAGAATTCTCATGAAACTTTATAAAAATGTCTATTCTTGTGCAATATGGCATGACACGGATGTGGGAATGAATTTCCCAGCGAGGAGACAATAAACTGATGAAATCTTTTTAATGCTTTGTGTTTCAGGTGGTGTGTCCTGACACACCTATATTCGAGGAACAAGATGACCTTGAGAAGGACCCTGACTGGGGGGTGAAACCAGTCGCCTCTCTATTCAGAGCAAAGGTTTGTTGATTTTATTCCCTTCTCAAAAGACCCCTGTGTTATTTAGGGCAAAGGTTTGTGGGTTTTATTCTCTTTTCTAAAGACCCCTGTATTATTCAGGGTAAAAAAAATCGTGCATGTAAAAACCCGCTTGTGCAAAAACAGGAGTGAACGTGGGAGTTTCAGCCCAAGATCGAAGAAGTGTCGGTTTCTTTTCTCTGAACATGGATTATTTTGCTGTATTTCAGTCTGGAGCCTGTAAATGTGGGGGAAGTTGTTCCAACAGGAGGTGCTCCTGCCTGAAAGGGGGCCAACCGTGTAAACATCAATGCAAATGTGACAAAGAGAAGTGTCTGAACAGAGAAACAGACAGAGTGAGTGATCTTCTTCAGCGTTCGATGGTTGTGTCCCTTTAATCTTAGGTCTGCTGATTGAAAGAACTTGCAGGTTCGGCGCAGGTCTTCCACAGTTCCCCAAAGTTTTGTGTCGGGGGTTGTCCTCTCTGGCCAGGTCAGGTCGCGCAGGGGGGCGTGGAGAGGGCAGGCTTGTAAAATGTGCTGGGGGGGGGGGGGGGGGGGGGGGGGGTTGTTCATCCTCGCCACAATGTCTTTGATGATGTCATATCCGGCTTTTCGTGAAAGTTGAGGCGGCACTGTCACGCCCTCATTTTTCAACCAATTTTGGTCAAGTAATGTTCGACAAAGCCCGGGCTTCGGTATTGCATTTCAGCTTGGTGGCTTAAAAATTAATTAATGACTTTGGTCATTAAAAAACCTGAAAATTGTAAAAAAAATATTGTTTTTATAAAACGATCCAAATTTACGTTCATCTTACTCTCCATCATTTGCTGATTCCAAAAACATATAAATATGTTATATTTGGATTAAAAACAAGCTCTGAAAATTAAAAATATAAAAATTATGATCAAAATTAAATTTTCGAAATCAATTTAAAAACACTTTCATCTTATTCCTTGTCGGTTCCTGATTCCAAAAACATATAGATATGATATGTTTGGATTAAAAACACGCTCAGAAAGTTAAAACGAAGAGAGGTACAGAAAAGCGTGCTATCCTTCTCAGCGCAACTACTACCCCGCTCTTCTTGTCAATTTCACTGCCTTTGCCATGAGCGGTGGACTGACGATACTACGAGTATTGCTGCATTGCATTGCGTTCAGTTTCATTCTGTGAGTTCGACAGCTACTTGACTGAATGTTGTATTTTCGCCTTACGCGACTTGTTTGATTTGTCATGTTTCAAGCTTTTTCATCCAATTTCTGTTTTCCCCAGGTGGTGGTTACCGACGACCTGCCCAACAGGCGGGTGCTACGCTCCAAAAATCGCCCGTAGAGGCACCTGGACCCTTGGACGTGCACCAGGGTGCTCCTTCCAGCGGTATTGATCGCCCCCCACACCATGACGCCTCCACCACCATGAACGGGTGCCTCATCCACACAGTTGGGCGCGTAACGTTCGTTTACTCTCCGGTAGACCCTCCTCCGACCATCATGTCGCTGGAGCAGGAAGTAGGACTCGTCGCTGAACCACACGTGTCTCCAGTGATTCCGGACGGTCCAGCGAAGGTGCTGGTTGCCCCACTGCACTCGGTTCTGGCGATGGCGGCGGGTGAGGACAGCTCCTCTGTGAGGTCTGCGAGCTCTCAAACCAGCTTCATGCAGGCGGTTCCGCACGGTCTGGTCTGATAATCGGTGTGGCCCGGGGAGAGCCTGGACAGAAGATGAGGCCGACAGGAAACGATTCCGGAGGTGGCGGAGCCGTATGAAGCGGTCGTGAGCAGCAGTTGTCGCCCTTGGTCTTCCCGCTCGTGGCAAGTCAGCAACGGAGCCAGTGGCTTGAAACCTGACCCACAGTCTACTGATGGTGCTCTGGGACACGTGGAAGTGCCTGGCGATTGCACTTTGACTTTGGCCTGCTTGTAAACGACCCAATGCAATTTGGCGGTCTTCTCTGCTCAATCGGGCCATCTTTCGTCGCTGAATTGTCGTCTGATTTCTTTGTGGCGAACAATCCGCTTTTATGGGTTTTGGAAGACATGGTGAGAGCTCAATATTCCCCGAGTTTCACGAGATTACACTGAAGCATGACGAGTGGTCATGCCAAATGAGCAATTTTGACATTGTAGCCACTGATAACGCATGCGTCACGTGCAGAGCTCACTTGGGGCAATGGACGAAAGGTCGACGACCAGATAAACATTTTCTGCAGTTTGGTGGATATCCTTGTAGCCATATAACTAAATTAACCAAATATTACAAGCTATGCGTTTCTTTTTTTGAACAGTATAAGTGACGCAAAGAAATATGTGACCCTCCACCACGGAATGTGTCGCATGTCACCTTTGCATGATTTTCATATTAATTTTTGTACATTTTCTTAGAGTTTTGTATGCTCTATCCAGTGGTGAAAACCGTTTTTAGCAAAGAGTGAAAACTGTTTGAGTTATAAGCCTGTGACTAAGGTGACCCTCACACTGTTACCAGACACTCCCCGGACTTACATTAAGCCTAGCGCAGAGGTGACATGCGACTCATTTCGTGGTGAAGGGTCACATATGGTACATAAACAGGGGCGGATCTGGGTTTTAAAAGGAGGGGGTGCAAAGTTCTCTTTTTTTGTTTTTTTTGTTTTTTTTGTATTTGCCAAGCACATCATCGTGGGGCTTTTAATCCATAACATGCATCCGTCTACAATGTATCTTCCGGTGTCATTTTAGACTGAAAAGCAACTCAAAAGAAGGAGCTAAGCCTCTGTCTTGAAACAGCTGAAAAACTCTTTTGGATTGCCGTTTCAATGTTAACCAAAAAGTTAAAGAAAAAAACAAGGTTCAGTTGCGAACTGACAGCGGATTGAGCATTTATTCCTGTTGATGAAGGTATGATTGAAGCTTTATTCTCTCCGTCAACCAACAAGACTAGATTTGTAGCAGACGAAAACCAAAGTGTGCGTTTTTCCTGTCTTGTGAAGGCGATTATGTCGTTAAGTTGTCTGTACGTTGTAATGACATTTCAAAACAAAATTTAGCTTTGATGCGTCACGGGATAATAAGCTTATACGTTTTTATCCATGGAATTGTTTTTTTCGTCTCGGCAGGGTGAATGAATTCATGATGCCTGCGCCGAACCTGCAAGTTCTTTCAATCAGCAGACCTAAGATTAAAGGGACACAACCATCGAACGCTGAAGAAGATCACTCACGCTGTCTGATGATTTATTTTGACACTTGTGTTTGTCACATTTGCACGATGGGTGACATGGTTGGCCCCCTTTGAGGCACGAACACCTTGTTGCTGCAGGTGCCACCACACTTACAGCGGGCTCCAGACGACCCCGACTGAAATACAGCAAAATAATCCATGTTCAGAGAAAAGAAACAGACACTTCTTCGATCTTGGGCTGAAACTCCCACGTTCACTCCTGTTTTTGCACAAGCGGGTTTTTACATGCACGATTTTTTTTACCCTGAATAATACAGGGGTCTTTAGAAAAGAATAAAACCAACAAACCTTTGCCCTAAATAATACAGGGGTCTTTAGAAAAGAGAATAAAACCAACAAACCTTTGCCCTGAATAATACAGGGGTCTTTAGAAAAGAGAATAAAACCAACAAACCTTTGCCCTAAATAATACAGGGGTCTTTTGAGAAGGGAATAAAATCAACAAACCTTCGCTCTAAAGAGAGAAGTGACTGGTCCCCAGTCAGGGTCCTTCAGAATATTGTCTGGATCTTCAGTATACACAGGTGTGTCAGGACACACCATCTGAAACACAAAGCATTAAAAAGATTTCATCAGTTTATTGTCTCCTCGCTGGGAAATTCATTCCCACATCCGTGTCATGCCATATTGCACAAGAATAGACATTTTTATAAAGTTTCATGAGAATTCTTTCTTTCTTTCTTTATTTGGTGTTTACCGTCGTTTTCAACCAACCGATCTCGAATAGCATTACAAAGCTGAAGAGATATTAAATAATAATAACCAACCGGTCTTGCATAGCATTAATATGCTGAAGAGATATTAAAAAATATTAACCAACCGGTCTCGCATAGCATTAATATGCTGAAGAGATATTAAACAATTGGGGGTCCTGATTTGGCCTATTATGGTCCGCTGGACCCGAAAAGCAACTGCTAACTAACTATTAAACAATAATAACCAACTGGTCTAGAATAGCATTACAAAGCTGATGAGATATTACACAATTATACCCAACCGATCTCGAATAGCATTACAAAGCTGTAGAGATATTAAATAATAACCAACCGGTGTCGCATAGCATTAATATGCTGAAGAGATATTAAACAATAACTCGCCCGCACACAGCACGACTCACCACCCAGTTCCTCACCGACCACCATGTCCAGGTGCTTCTACGGGCGATTTTTTGATCGTAGCACCCGCTGGTTGGGCAGGTCGTCGGTCACTCACTCTGTCTGTTTGCCTGTTTAGACATTTCTCTTTGTTGCATTTGCACTGCTCTTTACAGAGTTGCCCCCCTCGCAGGCAGGAGCACCTCCTGTTGGAACAGTTTGCTCCACATTTACAGGCTCCAGACTGAAATACAGCAAAATAATCCATGTTCAGAGAAAAGAAACCGACACTTCTTCGATCTTGGGCTGAAACTCCCACGTTCACTCCTGTTTTTGCACAAGCGGGTTTTTACATGCACGATTTTTTTTACCCTGAATAATACAGGGGTCTTTAGAAAAGAGAATAAAACCAACAAACCTTTGCCCTGAATAATACAGGGGTCTTTTGAGAAGGGAATAAAACCAACAAACCTTTGCCCTGAATAATACAGGGGTCTTTTGAGAAGGGAATAAAATCAACAAACCTTCGCTCTAAAAAGGGAGGTGACTGGTCCCCAGTCAGGGTCCTTGACAATATTGTCTGGTTCTTCGTTAAAAAATGGTGTGTCAGGACACACCATCTGAAACACAAAGCATTAAAAAGATTTCATCAGTTTATTGTCTCCTCGCTGGGAAATTCATTCCCACATCCGTGTCATGCCATATTGCACAAGAATAGACATTTTTATAAAGTTTCATGAGAATTCTTTCTTTCTTTCTTTATTTGGTGTTTACCGTCGTTTTCAACCAACCGATCTCGAATAGCATTACAAAGCTGAAGAGATATTAAATAATAACCAACCGGTCTTGCATAGCATTAATATGCTGAAGAGATATTAAAAAATATACTGCCGTCCAAAAGAAACGCCAAAAACAGTGTCAAGTGTCATTTATTGCCTAATAAAAAAATCGTAAAAAAAATCAAATTTCATTATTAATGTCCAATTTTTGGTAGAGTAGAACACTGACTTATGGTCCATAACACAGTAAGGTTACGGAGACGATGCGTTATTAGCACTTAACAGAACAGTCAATAGCGTGTGTGGCCCCCATTAGCATCGATAACGGCCTGGCATCGGCGGTGTATTGAGCGGACCAACGTGTTGCTGGCTTGCCTGGGAATGTTGGTCCAGGCCTGCCGGACGGCCCGATCAAGATCAGCGACAGTTGTGGGCCTTGGGACCACCCTGTTGAGCTGTGTCTGGAGCAAGTCCCAAAATTGCTCAATAGGGTTCATGTCAGGAGATAACGCTGGCCAAGGCATCACCTGGATGCCTGAGCGGTGCAAGAGATCCTGAGTGGCCCTGACGGTGTGGGGGCGCGCGTTGTCGTGCTGGAAAACCCAGTTTCCATGGGCTTGAAAAAAGGGCAGTACATGAGGATGCAGCACCTGGTCCATATAGCGCTGCGCTGTTACGCCGTTGCCGGGTCCAGGACCCAAGCCTTGGAAGATGACGGGGCCTAGCACCTGGTTGTGGCCGATGGCGCCCCACAACATGAGGCTGAGCCCACCCCAAGCGTTGTTCTCCTCGACACAGTTGTCAGCATAGCGGTAACCACTTCTTCTCCATACCCGAACACGCCCGTCGGCATGGTCAATGCAGAAACGGCTTTCATCGCTGAAAAGCACGTTCTGCCAGCGAACATTGTTCCAATTGAGAAGGCCTTGCGCCCAATGCAGGCGTGCCTGTCTATGGCGCACGGAGAGGACGGGTCCCCTGGCTGGACGGCAGTTCTTCAGCCCCCGGAAGCGCAGTCGCCGGCTGGCCGTTTGCCTAGAAATGGGTGCCTGGTGTGTCCCTATAACAGTTCTGGCTGTTTCTGCAGCTGTTCTGAAGGGATGTGCAACATGGCTGCGGAAAATGTGCCGATCTTGCCTTGGCGTCGTCACTCGGGGTCTGCCGCTTCGCTCGGCATCAGCAGTAGAGCCAGTTATCACAAACCGCTGCAGGAGACGATAAATGGTGGATATGTGACATTGGAAAGTCGCAGCCACGGCTTCCGGCGTGTCCCCAGCCTCCAGACGTCCAATGGCTCTCTCGCGTTCAGCAGAAGTGAGTCTTGGCATGGTGATAGCGTCGATTGAGGGACTGATGAAACCTGTAACTTTGTGCCATTTGTATCCTCTAGTGACAGTGAACACCACTCACTGATCAGCTTTTGTGCTTTTCTTGCACGTGTAGCTGAACTGCACAAGAAAAATGTATCAGCTAACTCGGGCTTTACGTGGATTGCAAGTGCGCTGATGCGGTAAAATTCACAATACACCTTCCTCAGACATCGGTCTTGATAATACTGGCTGCCAAAAATAACGCAACTTTTGTTAATCCAGAAAAAAATTATTTGTAAAATAAATAATATTTTTCGCGTTTCTTTTGGACGTCAGTATATTAACCAACCGGTCTCGCATAGCATTAATATGCTGAAGAGATATTAAACAATTGGGGGTCCTGATTTGGCCTATTATGGTCCGCTGGACCCGAAAAGCAACTGCTAACTAACTATTAAACAATAATAACCAACTGGTCTAGAATAGCATTACAAAGCTGATGAGATATTACACAATTATACCCAACCGATCTCGAATAGCATTACAAAGCTGTAGAGATATTTAATAATAATAATCAGCAGACCTAAGATTAAAGGGACACAACCATCGAACGCTGAAGAAGAAGATCACTCACTCTCTCTGCTTGGTTTCAAGCCACTGGCTCCGTTGCTGACTTGCCACGAGCGGGAAGACCAAGGGCGACAACTGCTGCTCACGACCGCTTCATACGGCTCCGCCACCTCCGGAATCGTTTCCTGTCGGCCTCATCTTCTGTCCAGGCTCTCCCCGGGCCACACCGATTATCAGACCAGACCGTGCGGAACCGCCTGCATGAAGCTGGTTTGAGAACGAAGCACCCGCCTCCTGGGCAGGTCGTTGGTAACCACATCCTGGGGAAAACAGAAATTGGATGAAAAAGCTTGAAACATGACAAATCAAACAAGTCGCGTAAGGCGAAAATACAACATTCAGTCAAGTAGCTGTCGAACTCACAGAATGAAACTGAACGCAATGCAATGCAGCAATACTCGTAGTATCGTCAGTCCACCGCTCATGGCAAAGGCAGTGAAATTGACAAGAAGAGCGGGGTAGTAGTTGCGCTGAGAAGGATAGCACGCTTTTCTGTACCTCTCTTCGTTTTAACTTTCTGAGCGTGTGTTTAATCCAAACATATCATATCTATATGTTTTTGGAATCAGGAACCGACAAGGAATAAGATGAAAGTGTTTTTAAATTGATTTCGAAAATTTAATTTTGATCATAATTTTTATATTTTTAATTTTCAGAGCTTGTTTTTAATCCAAATATAACATATTTATATGTTTTTGGAATCAGCAAATGATGGAGAGTAAGATGAATGTAAATTTGGATCGTTTTATAAAAACAATATTTTTTTTACAATTTTCAGGTTTTTTAATGACCAAAGTCATTAATTAATTTTTAAGCCACCAAGCTGAAATGCAATACCGAAGCCCGGGCTTTGTCGAACATTACTTGACCAAAATTGGTTGAAAAATGAGGGCGTGACAGTGCCGCCTCAACTTTCACGAAAAGCCGGATATGACGTCATCAAAGACATTGTGGCGAGGATGAACAACCCCCCCCCCCCCCCCCCCCCCCCCCAGCACATTTTACAAGCCTGCCCTCTCCACGCCCCCCTGCGCGACCTGACCTGGCCAGAGAGGACAACCCCCGACACAAAACTTTGGGGAACTGTGGAAGACCTGCGCCGAACCTGCAAGTTCTTTCAATCAGCAGACCTAAGATTAAAGGGACACAACCATCGAACGCTGAAGAAGAAGAAGATCACTCACTCTCTCTGCTTGCATGTTCAGACATTTTTCTTTGGTGCATTTGCACTGTAGATTGCAGATTTGCCCCCCTCGCAGGCAGGAGCACCTCCTGTTTGAACAATTCGTTGCACATTTACAGGCTCCAGACTGAAATACAACAATTGGGGGTCCTGATTTGGCCTATTATGGTCCGCTGGACCCGAAAAGCAACTGCTAACTAACTATTAAACAATAATAACCAACTGGTCTAGAATAGCATTACAAAGCTGATGAGATATTACACAATTATAACCAACCGATCTCGAATAGCATTACAAAGCTGAAGAGATATTAAATAATAATAACCAACCGGTGTCGCATAGCATTAATATGCTGAAGAGATATTAAACAATACAGCATGACTTCCCTTCTTTGTCTCTGTTAATCTAGGGAGAAAATATCCAGCGATATTTCTCCGTAGGCCTAAAGTTCGGCCATGACCTAGGCAAAATAACTTGCGCAGCCGCAGAAACAAGAAAATGGAAATCTTATGAAGCCGTCATCAACACGAACACAATGATTGCAGAAGCAAACTCTGTACCTACACGACCGAGACACAAGACTGATTATTTCACAGCTGCAAAGGGTAAGCTTACTCACGTCAGGTCTTCACTGACAAGCTAGGAACAGGCGGAAAATTCCAAACAAAAGTAAATGACGTCAAAGTCTCTTTCGCTTTGCGTGTAACTTTGTCATGACGTCTTTTTGTGACGACAGTATACGCGACAATTTGTTCGCTTCCGGTGTCATTTTAGACTGAAAAGCAACTCAAAAGAAGGAGCTAAGCCTCTGTCTTGAAACAGCTGAAACACTCTTTTGGATTGCCGTTTCAATGTTAACCAAAAAGTTAAAGAAAAAAACAAGGTTCAGTTGCGAACTGACAGCGGATTGAGCATTTATTCCTGTTGATGAAGGTATGATTGAAGCTTTATTCTCTCCGTCAACCAACAAGACTAGATTTGTAGCAGACGAAAACCAAAGTGTGCGTTTTTCCTGTCTTGTGAAGGCGATTATGTCGTTATAAGTTATCTGTACGTTGTAATGACATTTCAAAACAAAATTTAGCTTTGATGCGTCACGGGATAATAAGCTTATATGTTTTTATCCATGGAATTGTTTTTTTCGTCTCGGCAGGGTGAATGAATTCATTATGTCTTTTCCGGAACTGGACAAAACTGGCCTTGCCGAGACTGAAACAAAATATAGTTCTACAACTTCTAGGCTTGGGTTGATTGCCCATGGTGAATTTCCAATGATTTGTTGCCACATCCCATGACAAATTCTCTTTACTTTGGTCATGCCATATATACGTTACAGTTCCGTCCATGCATGGTATCGCGTGATATTTTGTCTCGACGGGGTGAAAGAATATAATGACGTCACTCTCGGCAGAGCCTCGAGTGACGTCATCATATTCATTGACCCAGTCTCGACAAAATATCAGGCGATACCATGGATGGACGGAGCTGTAACTTATACATAACATAGAGCTTAAACAATGACCACGAGTTGATTACTGGAAAATAAACCACGAGTGGGTATTTGCAGCCGCTTGGTAATTCACGAGTGTGCGGAGCACACGAGTGAATTACCAAGCGGCTGCAAATACCCACGAGTGGTTTATTTTCCAGTAATCAACGAGTTGTCATTGTTTAAGCTATTTATACAACGAACAACACGGGTCGAACATGCAGTCATGCAGACGACATTTTGTAGGCAATTTCATTTCAGCGTAATCACTCAAGAGTGTCAAATGCGCGTCATTCAAATAGTCCCTATTCCTTCTCAAGGTCATCTTGTTCCTCGAATATAGGTGTGTCAGGACACACCACCTGAAACACAAAGCATTAAAAAGATTTCATCAGTTTATTGTCTCCTCACGGAATACGCGCTATATAAGCTTCATATTGATTGATTGAAAGGGCGATTTTTGGGTCGCAGTACCCGCAGGTTGGGCAGGTCGTCAGTCACCACCAGCTGTCGCACATCCTGGGGAAAACAGAAATTGGTTTATTTTCCAGTAATCAAAGAGTTGTCATTGTTTAAGCTATTTATACAACGAACAACACGGGTCGAACATGCAGTCATGCAGACGACATTTTGTAGGCAATTTCATTTCAGCGTAATCACTCAGAGTGTCAAATGCGCGTCATTCAAATAGTCCCTATTCCCTATAGCATCGATATGCTGAAGAGATATTAAACAATAATAACAAACCGGTCTTGCATAGCATCTGGTTGTTTATTTAGACACTTTTCAGGGTCGCACTTGCAGAATGTCACACAAGGACGGCCGCACTTGTGGCATGAACATCTTTTCGTCGACTAACATTCCTTAAACATATCCAGTATCTGAGAACATCATGTCTGAAAGCTCTGGATGTATTGAAAGTGGTTTCTCATACGGACTGGGGTGCCGACCGCACAGTCCTACTCAGACTTTACCGTGCTTTAATCCGATCCAAGTTGGACTATGGTTGTGTCGTCTATGGTGGAGCCGCAAAATCCAACCTAAGGCTATTAGACACAATACACCACCAGGGTATACGTCTTTGTCTGGGAGCTTTCAGGACGTCTCCAGTACAGTCCTTATATTTTGAGGCCAAAGAACCCTCTCTGAGGCTGCGACGCCTGAAACTCACCCTAAATTATGTGTTGAAACTGAAAGCTATGCCTACAAATCCAGCCTACCAATGCGTATTTCAACCACAATGCTCTGAATTTTTTGAAAGTCACCCAAATGATCGAGCACCTCTGTCTTCTCGGATTCAGTCACATCTGGCCGAATCAAAGATAAAACTCGATCATGTTAGTGAAATCGATGGACAGAAACACCTCCATGGACATTGCCAGATCCAGTTGTTCGACTCGATCTGACAAGGTTAAAGAAGTCAGAGACCAATGATTTGATTTTTAAACAGTGTTTTAGCCAGTTCTGTACCGAGTTTCCTTCCCATCAACGAATATACACTGATGGGTCCAAAGCTGAAAGTAAAGTGGCATCAGCTTCTGTCACAGGTCCTAAACTCGATAGGGCCTTTTCGGCCCGTCTTCCGGATGACAGTTCTGTATTTTCTGCAGAGTTGAAAGCTTTACAGCTAGCTCTGAAACAGGTATATCAGTCAAAAAAGAAAGACTTCCTGATTCTGTCGGATTCCCTATCGGCTCTTACCGCCGTGAAGAGAACTCAGCTAGATCACCCACTGTTGGTCGAAATCCAAGAGCTACATGCATCTCTGATTGAAGAAGGCAAAAGGATTGTGTTTGCATGGGTGCCATCCCATGTTGGAATTAGAGGCAACTCTGCAGCTGATCAAGCTGCTAAAGAAGCCAGAGAAAGACTCATCACTGACAAACACACAAAGCATTCAGATTTCAGAACTCGCACCAACATGTACATAAAGTACCTATGGCAGAGTGAATGGGACGAATGTGAAGAAAATAAACTTCATAAGATCGTCCCCCAGCTGTCGGACAGCCTACCCCAATGTCGCCTCAACAGGAAAGAAGAGACAGTTCTCTGTCGCTTACACATTGGGCACAGTCACATTACACATTCGTATCTGCTGAAAGGTGAAGATCCACCATACTGTTTTGGATGTGACGAACCATGGACATTAAAACATGTTCTCACAAAATGTGTAGACGTTCAAGAATTTCGAGACGAACACTACAATGCGGAAACACTGAAGGTTTTATTCCGGGATGTTCCCCCGGACAAGATTTTTAACTTTTTAAAAGAGATCAAGATTTTTTACAAGATTTGAAGTACCAGAAGTGAAAAATTATTAATTTTTAGAACCTTCTTTTACAGTGATAGATTTGAATGTAAATAGTCTGAAACGTAGAAGTTGCCATATGAAGGGAAAAGAAAATAACTGTATCGGTCTCGAATAGCAGCTAGCATCTGCTGAAGAGACATTAAACCCCAAAAACCAACCAACCAACCGTCCGGCCGGCCGGCCGTCCGTAGACACCACCTTAACGTTGGACTTTTCTCGGAAACTATCAAAGCGATCCGGCTCATATTTTGTCTAGTCGTGACCTCCAATGACCTCTACACTTTAACGATGGTTTCGTTGACCTTTGACCTTTTTCAAGGTCACAGGTCAGCGTCAAAGGAAAAATTAGACATTTTATATCTTTGACAAAGTTCATCGGATGTGATTGAAACTTTGTAGGATTATTCTTTACATCAAAGTATTTACATCTGTAGCCTTTTACGAACGTTATCAGAAAAACAAGGGAGATAACTAGCCTTTTCTGTTCGGCAACACACAACTTAACGTTGGGCTTTTCTCGGAAACTATAAAAGTGACCGGGCTCAAATTTTATGTGAACGTGACTCCCAGTGACCTCTACACTTTGACGTCTGCTTTGGTGACCTTTGACCTTTTTCAAGGTCACAGGTATGTCTTGAAGGAAAAAAATTTGAATATCATATCTCTGAAACTATTCATCGGATTTGATTCAAACTTTATAGGATTATTCTTTACATCAAATTATTTACATCTGTATTGTGTTGTGAATAGTAATTTCTTCCTGTCCATCTGATGCCTCATATAATATTCAGAACTGCGAAAGTGACTCGATCGAGCGTTTGCTCTTCTTGTTTTTAAAGGTTGTTGCTTGCTGTATTCATTGAATAGGAGGTTGGATTATATTTTGTTTTGTTTCTTTGTTCAGTTGTCTGTGTCATTGTTTTAGCTACAGTTTGTTCACGACTTTGGCACAGCCTTAAGCAAAATGCTGATTGGGATGGTTCACTAGAGGAAGGGAAGTAAGCATGATCATGTAAGCATGTTAACCTGCGCCGACTTTTATTTTTTTATTGGGTTTTTACCATAGCGAAAGGTTGGTTTTCAAAAGGAGAAATTCTATCATTTCTTCTTTTTTTAATTACTATTTTTCTTTGCTTTTTTTGTCTCTTACTTGTTCTTAGATTCTCTCATACTTCTGAAAGGCATGAACTCAGATATTCTCACTTCTTTTTCCTTTGGTCCTTTTTCTCTGACTTTTTCCGAAGATTGTTCACTCCTCAAGAGCATGCTGAACTCACAATTTCTTCCAAACAGATAGGGCCTGAAGCAATGCTTTATATTGAAGGGTGTAGGCTCCTGTGTCTTTGCAGATTATGCCAGTGGCCGGCGATGACGGCAAGTCTCGCTGGCAGTGTCCGATATGCAACGAACAACTTGGCTCCGATCATGACTTCACTGTACACATCCGCTCTCACAACACCGCTCAGGCCAAGCAAGTCAACAGCTGTACTATCTGCGGAAAAGTTCTCAGCTCACAGAGTTCCCTGGATAGACACATGCTGGTGCATTCTGGTAAGTATTTTGCGTGATGTCTGTGTGTGTTTAGCTTTGTGTGTTCAGCAAGTAATTTTAAAGTATTTACATGTAACTGAATGCTTGTTTTCATGTTAACTTGGTTGGTCAAATTATTTAGGCAAGCCGTAATGTCAGCAAGAGTTCATGGTACTTTTCTTCTTCTTTTTTTTCCTTTTTTCTTTTTTTCTCTATATTTTGAATAAAAGCAGTTTTACCGAGTCCTTTCTGATGCCTTGTGCAGGTGAACGCCCTTTCCGGTGCAAGGTGTGCAAGATGTCTTTTACCACCAACGGCAACATGCATCGCCATTCCCGCATCCACAGCAAGGAGGACTTGAAGGCCGCCACTGAGGCAATGGCGCGAGAGGGAAAACCCGCTAGATCATCGTCAAAATCGTCTGCAGCTGCCAAAGCCCATGCTGCGTCTGCTGCTGCTGCAGCTGCTGCTGCTGTTGCTGACTCCCCCTCCCCCAGCACCCCTGTCAGTTCTGTCTCCTCCAGCGCGATGCCTTGGCATCATACCGGCTTCACCGGCAGAGCCGCCCCGGTGTCTGGTATGGATCTTCAGAAGCTCATGTCAGCTGACAACCTCATCCGTCCATTCCCTCCCTTCGTCCCTAGCCCCTATATGCACATGAACATTCTGTCTCAAATCATGGAGAACCAGAAACGCATGATGCCCTTTCCCCGTGAAAATGCCTCCCCTCCCAAAAGATTGAAGATGGAGAAAGAGAGTGGATTCGAACCCAAGGATGGCGGGAGTTTGCTTGGTTCCCCGGCTGGTGACAGAGGCGGTGAGAAGGCTGCCAGTGGAGAGGAGGAGCGTGATGATGATGATGATGACGTTGATAATGATGAGCCCTTGCAGCTGATGAGGGTAAGTACAGTAAATTGTATTTATGTTGATCTGTGGATTTTGCATGTGTTGCTAAGAGTCTGTGTCAGTTTGAACAAAAGGTAAAAAATATTAGGGGTTAATCTGAAGCAAAGTAAGGCTGCATTAGGAACAGGTGATAACAGAAAAGAAGAAAAAACAAGTCGCGTAAGGCGAAATTACAACATTTAGTCAAGCTGTCGAACTAACAGAATGAAACTGAACTCGCATTTTTGAGTCACTTGAGAAAATGTGACTCTATGTAATCGGTCAGTGTTAGTCTGTCCGGCCGGCCGTCCGTAGACACCACCTTAACGTTGGACTTTTCTCGGAAACTATCAAAGCGATCGGGCTCATATTTTGTTTAGTCGTGACCTCCAATGACCTCTACACTTTAACGATGGTTTCGTTGACCTTTGACCTTTTTCAAGGTCACAGGTCAGCGTCAAAGGAAAAATTAGACATTTTATATCTTTGACAAAGTTCATCGGATGTGATTGAAACTTTGTAGGATTATTCTTTACATCAAAGTATTTACATCTGTAGCCTTTTACGAACGTTATCAGAAAAACAAGGGAGATAACTAGCCTTTTCTGTTCGGCTACACACAACTTAACGTTGGGCTTTTCTCGGAAACTATAAAAGTGACCGGGCTCAAATTTTATGTGAACGTGACTCATTGTGTTGTGAATAGCAATTTCTTCCTGTCCATCTGATGCCTCATATAATATTCAGAACTGCGAAAGTGACTCGATCGAGCGTTTGCTCTTCTTGTTTTGTTAAAGTAGGCCCAATGAATGCGTGTTTATGTAAGGGACCAGGGTCTGGAGATCAGGTGGTGGTGGTGGTGGTAATTCTTTTTGATAAGTTTTGAGTTGCCTGTGCCTAAATATAGACAGTAAATGTGATTGCCTTTCAGCAGGCTTGGGACTGTAAGGCTATATGTATTATATGCACTCAGAAAATGTTTAGTCATACCATGCTATTTGTGACTGAAAGAATTTCAGGTCAAGTGTTTTTGGCTCACGTAAGTGTAGCCTATGCGATGCTAACTTTTGTCTGTCTGTGCGTGTGTATGTGTGTGGTAGAAACTTTAACATTTGACTGAACACCGAAATACTAATTTTACCTGGTTATTATCCAAGCAACAGCTTCAAAGTATTGAAGCAATGATCAACATTTCGTCGGCACGTATGTAATTAAAGTGTGTATCCAAAGAAAACGGGTGGTGGTGGGTTTTGGGGGCGGTAAAAACAGGTGACTGGTTTGTGTCGTGTGTGGTATGTAGACCAGGTCAGGGGTCAAGGTTAAGTCAGATCGCGTGAAGGATTGTGGTATAGATACAGTTCTCACCCAGCTGCACTTCGCCGATTCGGGGAAGACGATTTCACATTGTTCGGTTTCGTAGCCCCAGAAAAATAGATAAAGAAGATACCAAAGGAGATTTCCTACAGGTTGATCTGCACAGCGTGTTTCCAGTGTGTGCGCGAGGAAGCGCTGTCGAATTTGCAGTGTCGATCTGGCAGTCGTGTCCCCGTAAGTAGGCTACAGACAGACATATCTAGATCTAGTGTCTCCCACTCTTGCACCGTGTCACCTATGCTTACTGTGTGTGTGTGTGTGTGACGGAGTGAATGAGTTTGTGTTACTGTGTCGATTTCTTACGGGAGCCTTGAAGGCTTCGCCTCTTGTTAGATCATAACGTACTAATTGTGACTCTGAAAGAATGTCAGGGGAAGTTTTAATACATCACATTATCCAACGGTACCAGTGCTTATCTTTTTCAAAATTCAGTTTTAATTTGGGGAGGGGGAAAGTCTGCATGGTGCTTTTTACCCCCACTGTAGTGATTCCTTCAAGTAGTTTGAATGCATACAGCAAGCACGTACAGTGCGTGTTGTTTAAGAAAACTAATTGAAGTGGAGATAAAAGAACATTAAATGTGTTTGCGTTTCAGATGTTGGAACAAGAGGTGCTACCACCTGGAAGGAAGAGACAGCAACTGGAGGCTGAGGCAGCGGCAGCACAAAGAGTGAGTGAATGGACTTGTCAGCCCAGTAAGGCAGCTATTCTTGGGGAGGGAGCAACCCCTAGTAAAAGCTCCAACCGCCGAAGAAGGAAGACAGCAGCCAACTTGGCGTGGAAAATAAATCGTCTGTACGATTTTCCGATTACATGTCCATGAAATCGAGAATTGTAATGGTTGTGCAACATTCATAGTTTATTACATCTGAAAGCTTCCAACATTTATTGGTGCAGTCAAACCTGCCCTGGTGACCACCTCTTGATAACCACCACCTGCTCATTTCGACCACCGGTCGCAGTGGCGTGGTGGTAAGACGTCGGCCTCCTAATCGGGAGGTCGTGAGTTCGAATCTGAGTGGACATTTTTCCGATCTCCCAGGTCAATTAAATTACATTCTTATCCCAACTCACATAAAAGCAATTTACTTCAGTTTAGAGCTAGGACGCTGAATCGTCACCTTGGTAACAAGGGGAGGTAACCCTAAAAAAAGAGCAACCTTGACCCCATAACAGTACGAAGTCACGAGTGACTTCCTGACCTTGCCGCCATCTTTGAATCATACTCTCTTCAGCGATCCGTGGACACGGACATGTTTGTTTTCGCTCCGGCTTTTCAGCCGTTTTTGTCTGATGCTGCTTGTGTCAGATCCACACCTTGGTACTCGTGCACGTTCCTCTGCTCTCTTTTGATATTTTCCCCTTGAGCGCTGTGCTTGCTCCAGGAGATCCCGATGTTCTTAACTGTCCGGTCCGAGCCCTCAGCAGTTACTTGTCTAGAACTTCTCTTCGCTCGGAAACTCAAAAGCTGCTTTTCATTTCACTCAATACCGTGAGAGGTAAAGACATTGCGAAAGTTACCCTGACCAAATGGGTGTCAATGACTATCAGGCAGGCTTATACTTGGTGGCAGAGCCAGTCTGGTGATGCTAGAGCCATTTTGCCTCTTACCTCAGCCAGAACACATGAGGCGAGGGCTTGGTCTTCATCCTTGGCAGTGCTCCGCTCGGGACGCCTCTCGGAGGTCCTTGCGGCGGCATACTGGCGCTCTGAGGACATCTTTATTAACCACTATCTGAGGGATATCGCCTCGAGTCGTCAGGACGGCTCATCTGCTTTGCCGTCTCTGGTGGCTGCAGGGCAGGTTCTTTGTGTTTGAGATGGTGAGTACCCGCCACCTATAGTAGCAATCTGCTATATGTTAGTTGGGTAAGATATGTAATTTAATCAAAAATTTTAGTAATACATTTTCATTTAATTAATATACTTACCCAACTCACATCGTTTATTCCCTCCCGTCTCCCCGCTGTGGGGGGTGGATTTCTAAAAAAGGGAGTGAGTTGGGCTTCGTTTGGAATGATGCATATGGCGGCGTATGCGCGCGCATACGGAAGTCGGAAGTATGTATTAATATGGCCTTATGGGTATTGGTCACTCTTTTTTTAGAGGGGCTTCCCTTGTTACCAAGGGGATGCGTACAGCGTTACCAGCACTGAACTAGAGTTAATTGCTATATGTGAGTTGGGTAAGTACACTACTCACAAAAAGTTAAGGATCACTATGAGAAAACAGGTGCTCAATAAAATCAGTTCGCTACTGTTATTTATTTCTCAGTCAAAATAAATTGTTATGAATTCTTGTTCAGCTGTAAGTGGGCGATGTTGTGTTAGTGGGAAAATTGCACTGGATTCTCTACTACTGAGCTTGGTAGCAAAAGAAAAAGCGGAAACTTGCGAAAAAGGAACTTGTTTTGGACCGTTCAGCCCGAACGCATTGCACAAGCCACATGGAAAAACCATTACGCACCTGCAAGAACTGCTGTTTATGTGTGAGATGCTGTCACTTGCTTGGCTTTTTGAAAAGACATACCACCAGTATTAGG
Source organism: Littorina saxatilis (assembly GCF_037325665.1). Classification (NCBI taxonomy): domain Eukaryota; kingdom Metazoa; phylum Mollusca; class Gastropoda; order Littorinimorpha; family Littorinidae; genus Littorina; species Littorina saxatilis. Next base: position 7,189,622 of record NC_090259.1, on the reverse strand, counting down.
CATTATCTGACAATGCCTCCACGACGAAAATTGAACGAGTTTGAGAGGGGATGAGCTGTTGCATGGTTCCAAGATGGTGTCCCCAAGCGAGAAGTGGCCAGGCGACTTCACGTGTCCATCTCGGTCATTGTCAGACTGATTCAACGTTTCACAGCCACTGGGAGGGTCCAGGAAAGACGCAGACCTGGGCGACCAAAGAAGACAACTCCACGTGAAGATCGTCTCATTGAACGACTAGCCTTGCAAACAAGAACAGCCTCTTCCAGCATTATTCGAAGGCAGCTGAGGGTGGCTACTAACACCAACATCAGCCAGCAGATCGTACGGAATCGCCTTCGAGGGTTTAACCTCCGTTCTCGTCGCCCAGCTTGGCGGCCACGATTAACTCCAGCCCATAGGGCAGCACGCCGCGCCTTCTGCAGACGTCACGTGAGGTGGGCATGTCAGCAATGGTCCCAGGTCCTGTTCAGCGATGAATCACGCTTCACCCTGAACCACAACGACGACCGAATGAGGGTCTGGAGGCGCCAAGGGGAACGCTACATTGACGCCACTGTCCAAGAAAAGGTGGCCTTTGGTGGAGGTTCTGTAATGGTCTGGGGGGCCTTCAGCCTTCACCACAGAACACCCTTGTTTCATGTACAGGGTAACCTGACTGGCCTCCGATACCGGGATGAGATCCTTCGACCGCTGGCTGTGCCTGCACTGCAGCAGATGGGACCGCAGGCTGTCTACCAGGATGACAACGCTCGCCCCCACAGGGCAAGGGTGGTCAACGACTTCCTGCAGCAGTCTGGAGTCAACAGAATGGAGTGGCCAGCATGCAGTCCCGATCTCAACCCGATTGAGAACCTCTGGGATGAGTTGGATCGCAAAGTGAGGAGCAACCACCCCCCTCCCAGGGATGTCCAGCACCTCTACCGGATGCTGCAGGCTGAGTGGCAGGCGCTTCCACAGAGGATCTTCACCACCCTGGTCAACTCTATGAGGACTCGCTGCGTCGAGTGCCAGAACAGCCAGGGCGGTTACACGCATTACTGAACTTTTGGGAGCATCTGAATGCCATGTCTTGTGATTTCAACGACTTTGTGAAATTAAATTTCGATACGTACACACTTTGATAAAAAGTACAGACCAAACGATTGCTCTAAATTGAAGGAAATGTTGTATCCTTATCACTAAAGCATTGAATTAAACGTTTGCCAAATACCAACGCATTGGCTTTCTTATTTGGAAAGTTATGAATTTGTGTGCAAGTGATCCTTAACTTTTTGTGAGTAGCTTATATTAATCAAATGAAAATTTATTACTAAAATTTGTGATTAGTGCTTTTGTGAACAAGAAACAATTAACAAGTGGCTCTATCCCATCTCCCCCCTTTCCTCTATCCCATCTTCCCCCCTTTCCCCGTCGCGATATAACCTTGAATGGTTGAAAACGACGGTAAACACCAAATAAAGAAAGAAAGAAAGAAAGAATTCTCATGAAACTTTATAAAAATGTCTATTCTTGTGCAATATGGCATGACACGGATGTGGGAATGAATTTCCCAGCGAGGAGACAATAAACTGATAAAATCTTTTTAATGCTTTGTGTTTCAGATGGTGTGTCCTGACACACCATTTTTTCATGAAGAAGACGATATTGTCAAGGACCCTGACTGGGGACCAGTCACCTCCCTGTTTAAATCAAAGGTTTGTTGATTTTATTCTCTTCTCAAAAGACCCCTGTATTATTTAGGGCAAAGGTTTGTTGGTTTTATTCTCTTTTCTAAAGACCCCTGTATTATTTAGGGCAAAGGTTTGTTGGTTTTATTCTCTTTTCTAAAGACCCCTGTATTATTCAGGGTAAAAAAAATCGTGCATGTAAAAACCCGCTTGTGCAAAAACAGGAGTGAACGTGGGAGTTTCAGCCCAAGATCGAAGAAGTGTCGGTTTCTTTTCTCTGAACATGGATTATTTTGCTGTATTTCAGGCCGGAGCATGTAAATGTGCAACAAATTGTGCAAACAGGAGGTGCTCGTGCCTGCGAGGGGGGCAAATCTGCACTCTTCAGTGCAAATGCACCAAAGAAAAATGCCTGAACAGGCAAGTTGAGAGAGTGAGTGATCTTCTTCTTCTTCAGCGTTCGATGGTTGTGTCCCTTTAATCTTAGGTCTGCTGATTGAAAGAACTTGCAGGTTCGGCGCAGGTCTTCCACAGTTCCCCAAAGTTTTGTGTCGGGGGTTGTCCTCTCTGGCCAGGTCAGGTCGCGCAGGGGGGCGTGGAGAGGGCAGGCTTGTAAAATGTGCTGGGGGGGGGGGGGGGGGGGGGGGTTGTTCATCCTCGCCACAATGTCTTTGATGACGTCATATCCGGCTTTTCGTGAAAGTTGAGGCGGCACTGTCACGCCCTCATTTTTCAACCAATTTTGGTCAAGTAATGTTCGACAAAGCCCGGGCTTCGGTATTGCATTTCAGCTTGGTGGCTTAAAAATTAATTAATGACTTTGGTCATTAAAAAACCTGAAAATTGTAAAAAAAATATTGTTTTTATAAAACGATCCAAATTTACGTTCATCTTACTCTCCATCATTTGCTGATTCCAAAAACATATAAATATGTTATATTTGGATTAAAAACAAGCTCTGAAAATTAAAAATATAAAAATTATGATCAAAATTAAATTTTCGAAATCAATTTAAAAACACTTTCATCTTATTCCTTGTCGGTTCCTGATTCCAAAAACATATAGATATGATATGTTTGGATTAAACACACGCTCAGAAAGTTAAAACGAAGAGAGGTACAGAAAAGCGTGCTATCCTTCTCAGCGCAACTACTACCCCGCTCTTCTTGTCAATTTCACTGCCTTTGCCATGAGCGGTGGACTGACGATACTACGAGTATTGCTGCATTGCATTGCGTTCAGTTTCATTCTGTGAGTTCGACAGCTACTTGACTGAATGTTGTATTTTCGCCTTACGCGACTTGTTTGATTTGTCATGTTTCAAGCTTTTTCATCCAATTTCTGTTTTCCCCAGGATGTGGTTACCAACGACCTGCCCAGGAGGCGGGTGCTTCGTTCTCAAACCAGCTTCATGCAGGCGGTTCCGCACGGTCTGGTCTGATAATCGGTGTGGCCCGGGGAGAGCCTGGACAGAAGATGAGGCCGACAGGAAACGATTCCGGAGGTGGCGGAGCCGTATGAAGCGGTCGTGAGCAGCAGTTGTCGCCCTTGGTCTTCCCGCTCGTGGCAAGTCAGCAACGGAGCCAGTGGCTTGAAACCTGACCCACAGTCTACTGATGGTGCTCTGGGACACGTGGAAGTGCCTGGCGATTGCACTTTGACTTTGGCCTGCTTGTAAACGACCCAATGCAATTTGGCGGTCTTCTCTGCTCAATCGGGCCATCTTTCGTCGCTGAATTGTCGTCTGATTTCTTTGTGGCGAACAATCCGCTTTTATGGGTTTTGGAAGACATGGTGAGAGCTCAATATTCCCTGATTTTGACATTGTAGCCACTGATAACGCATGCGTCACGTGCAGAGCTCACTTGGGGCAATGGACGAAAGGTCGACGACCAGATAAATATTTTCTGCAGTTTTGCTTTGACTTTTTGGTTGCCTTCGGGTGACGTTACGGATTTTATGTATTAGAAGTGTTTTAATCTAAAAATGTGCAATGATTAACTTGTGGGGTCCTGATTTGGCCTATTATGGTCCGCTGGACCCGAAAAGCAACAGCTAACTAACTAACTAACTAACTTTAGGCAGCTGTTTCTTGAACAGTGCTCAAAGTACACAGAGTATGAATTTATTTTTACTGACGGCTCTCTCAAAGATGATTCAGCTGCTGCGGCAGCAGTTTCTAACAAGAAATTACATCAACCACTTCAACTCCGGATCCCTAATGGTTCGTCGGTGTATTCGGCGGAACTTAGGGCCATCATTTTGGCATTAAAATTAATTTATCAATCCAATCATCAGTCTTTTTTGATTGTATCTGATTCGCTTTCAGCTCTTGAAGCGATATCCACCAGAAAGTTTACTCATCCTTTTTTAGTCGACATTCACGACCTTCATACTAAGCTTATTTCTGAAGGCAAGATTATCAATTTTATGTGGGCGCCCAGTCATATGGGCATAAATGGCAACGAGGTTGCTGACAAGGCAGCAAAGGATGCTCTAGATTTGGCGGTTCCTCGTCTCCCTGAGCAGTCTGTTCCTTTTACTGACTTGCGTAGGAAGACACTTTGTTACAGCTTAAAACTCTGGCAAGACCGTTGGTCTGCCTGCACGGAAAACAAATTGTATAAAACTCTTCCTGACCTTTTAAAGCCACTTCCTTTAGTGGCTTTAAGTAGAAAAGAAGAAAGTGTTTTGGCCAGGTTACATACTGGTCACACTTATCTCACTCATGTTCATCTGCTTAAAAGAGAAGAGGCACCATGGTGCCACGCCTGTGATACTGGTTTTACTGTGAGTCATTTTCTCACCGAGTGTGCTGATCTGTATGATCAACGAGAAAAGTATTTTGGCACCTCGAGCTTGAAAAGTATTTTTACAGAGGTCAGCTCTTCAGCTCTTTTTGAGTTTTTAAAAAAGTCTGGTCTTTATTTTAAGATTTGAATTTTAAAACAACCTAGTTTATTTGACATATAGGGTTTTGCTTTGACTTTTTGGTTGCCTTCGGGTGACGTTACGGATTTTATGTATTAGAAGTGTTTTAATCTAAAAATGTGCAATGATTAACTTGTGGGGTCCTGATTTGGCCTATTATGGTCCGCTGGACCCGAAAAGCAACAGCTAACTAACTAACTAACTAATCACACATACTAATATAATTCACATATAATATACGGTCTTGCTGAAAAATGGCATTGCGTTCAGTTTCATTCTGTGAGTTCGACAGCTACTTGACTAAATTCCCGCAGTGGGGCACTGCGGTTATGAAATTAAAGGCCCCTCCTGTTTTTGGAACCGCAGGAGCTTTCTAGTTTGCTGTTAGGTAGATTTTTGGTTCCTCTTTCCTGTCATGCTCTCTTTTTCTTCATGAATTCTTTTCTTTTTTCTGCCTTCTTGCTCATTCACCTGTATTTTTTCCAAAAATCTCTTCTCTTGCCGCTTGTCTTGCGATTCATGTATAGTTTAATCTGTTAGTGTTCTGATGTAAGTCCAGCAGTAGATAGGTTAAGCCTATTTTAACATACTGGAAACTGGTAATCTTCCAGTAGGTATTAATTTAGTTTTACTAAAGCCTGCTGGGACACAAGTAATGGGTTAGTGCATTTGTAAACAGGAATCGCTTGACAAGTGGCCCCCTTCATCCCCCCCTTCCTCGTCCTGATATGGCTCTGCGTAGTCGGCTGGACGTTAAGCAACAAATAAACAAACAAACTTGACTAAATATTGTATTTTCGCCTTACGCGACTTGTTTTTTGTTGTCCTCTTCTTCCCCTTCTGTTTCTTCTTCTTCTGCCTCGCCACTGGGAGTTTCAGGACTGGCAGCCACCTGAAACACAAAACATTAATTTTTTTTCATTAGTTTTTTGTCCCCTCTTGTGACCGCTAAACAAAAACAAGAGGCGAAGCCTTCAAGGCTCACGTAAGAAATCGACAAACAGTAACACAAACTCAATCACTCCGTCACACATACACACACACACAGTAAGCGTAGGTGACACTGTGCAAGAAAGCGAGACACTAGATCTAGATCTGTCTGTCTGCATGTAGCCTACTTCTAGGGACACGACTGCCAACTCGTCTCAGCCCGCTCAAAATAACAATGACCGAGACTTTCAGTAATTCCTTCGCGTGCTCTTACGCCATAATGTGCATTACAAAGCTGATGAAATATTAAACAATAATAACCAACCGATCTCGAATAGCATTACATAGCTGATGAGATATTAAATAATAATAACCAACCGGTCTTGCATAGCATTAATATGCTGAAGAGATATTAAAAAATATTAACCAACCGGTCTTGCATAGCATTAATATGCTGAAGAGATATTAAATAATAATAACCAACCGGTCTCGCATAGCATTAATATGCTGAAGAGATATTAAACAATTGGGGTCCTGATTTGGCCTATTATGGTCCGCTTGACCCGAAAAGCAACAGCTAACTAACTAATTATTAAACAATAATAACCAACTGGTCTAGAATAGCATTACAAAGCTGATGAGATATTACACAATTATAACCAACCGATCTCGAATAGCATTACAAAGCTGATTGAGATATTAAATAATAACCAACCGATCTCGAATAGCATTAGAAAGCTGACCTGTTCCACCTTCGGCACCGGCTCTGTGCTGTGTGCCCAGGCTGCTAGCTGTTCTGGTGTCATTCCTGGAATGCACACTTTCCTTGCAGCGTCCTTCGTGGGCACGGATTTGCTTAGGTCAATATTTCTGACGACCGAGTCTCCTAGCAGTACGGTTCTGGCGTTTCTGTCAACCGCCATGGTACTAAGTCTGTCGGCAGGGGAGAGGCGGGTTGGTTTCTTGGACAGACTGCCTCGCTCTTCCTTGTGGATCGCTTCATCATCCAGCTCTGCAGCAGACGCCTCATCACAGACGGATGAATCGTCTTTGTCAGATGAGGACAAAGGTATATCAGACGGGGGTTTGGCTGAGGGGGGTGTTGGGAATGCGTCTGCATCTACCGCTGAGTGTCCGCCTTCGCTGGATGGTGTGGCGAGTGACTGGTTCCTTTGATCAGTGGGAGTGGGGGGTGGACTGCGGGGAGGAGAAGAAGCATTGTTTGTAGCTTGGGGTGAGGCCATTCGCCTCTCAATGTGATCCACTGTCGCACGAAGGTTATGGCTCTCATGTTCTAGTGTTGTCACTTTAGCCTTCAATGATAACACCTGCTGCTTGAGGGCATCCTGTGCCTTGTTGGACTCAAGGACTGAGAGCCTGTCGACAGCAGCAGCAAGCTTCTCACACAGCTCGTCGCATCTTGAGTCCATTCGAACTTTGAGCTCTTTTTTATGCGCTCTGTCGTGTCGAGAATTTCTAAAAGGGCAATGTTCTTTGCATCTTCCAGCTGCGCGGGAATGTCCGTCACCTCTGCCTCGAGGCGAGACAGACGAGAGCGGATGACTTTGGGGGTGGTGATCACGGTTGGTGGCGCATGTAAGATGCAGGACGTTTTCACTGCAATGTATTACTTTGGTTTTTAACAGTATGTTATTCATGACTCGTTATCTACAAAGCCGCCTTTGATTCATCACCACAACCGGGTTGCATAAACGTGCTCTTTTAGACAAAACAATAACTTTCAAAACAATATCATCACTGAAAATACGCACAACAAAATTAAATAGCCCATTTTGGAGTTACCCACACACACACACACAAACACACACTGGCACACACACACAAACACACTCACTAACACACAGACGCACACACACACACACACAGAGAAATATTTCAACTTGGACACAAAATAAATATCAACTGTCTTGTTGCATGCTCTCTGTGCAGCTTTGGAATTCCTGGTCTCTTTTCCCGCAAAAAAACCATGATCACATGATGTATGACTCTCTTGGAGAATATGGGTCGTGGAGGACCCGCACCATCGGTTGAGGAATAAACACTTCGGGGCCTCTATAACAAATATGGGCCATGGACGACCCGCATCGTCGGTTATGCAAGGGTTTATGTGTGTTCTGGCGAAGGTTAAATAGAATGTGTGTGTGTTTATGGTGAGGGGATGGGGGGGGGGGGGTAGTGATCATGCGTGAATAGGTGTTTACAATGCGTGATATTACAATGCGTTTTGACAACAGGAGCTATGTGAGTGGCTGGCGCCTCATCTTCCAAAGGAGAGAACCTTGACTGCCGAAAAAAACCTTCTGGCGACTATTTGGCTCCTTGGCAACCAAGAATGCTTCAGAAGTGTTTCAGATCGTTTTGGATTGAACAAAGGGAGCCTGCGTAGGACTGTTCAGCTTGTGTTATAAGTTCTTACAAGTCTGCGAGAAGACGTCATCAGGTGGCCACAACGACATGAACTTCCATCACTGGCAGAGAAGTTTGAGGAGAGGGGAGGCATAGCCGGGGTTGTGGGAGCAATTGACGGCACATACATTTGCATTCCTGGACCATCAATTCACCGCGGATCATACGTCAACCGAAAGGGACATCCACGTTTCCAACTGCAAGTCGTGTGCAGCAAGGATCTCTTATTCTTAGACGTTGTCACAGGTTGGCCTGGGTCTGTCCATGACAGTAGAGTCTTCAGGAACTGTCCATTGAAAGAGAGATTGGAAACCGGATTACTCCCGCCGGGGTATCATTTGCTTGGCGACTCCGCGTATCAGCTCACCCCTTACCTCATGGTTCCCTTCAGGAACAACGGAAACCTGAATATTGTGGAGAGGACATGGAACAGAGGAAACCTGAATATTGTGGAGAGGACATGGAACAGGGCTCACTCGTCTACGCGCGTATCGGTATCTAGAGCACTCAATCGGGCTCTTGAAGGGAAACTTTCGCCGACTGAAATACCTCGACATGACGAAGATAGGACATTCCCGTGGTCATATTTGCCGCTTGCCTGCTACACAACTTTGTCATCCTCAACGCTGGTGTGGATGAAGACGACATCGAACTGGGAGACCCCGGTGAGGATGAGAGGGATCCCGATGACCCCGAACACTATGAAAACGCTGAAAATGCTGTCATCAAAAGGCGTCAGTTGGTACTGACCCTGTTTTGATATGTATTCAAGGAAAAGAAATATGCGCCAATGGCGTACTTTTTTCTGGCAGGTGTGCTGTAAGCATTATTTAAGTAATTGTCCTGTATTATTTCATGAAAACGAGGATTACCCGTTTGTTTCAACACCGTTTATAACATTAAAACAGATTGAACGGCGGATATTGTTGCAATTCGTAATATTTTTCATTCAGCTTTGTTGTTAAAATGATTCCATTGTGTTCCTGATAATCTTCTAAAGCCTAAAATGTATATACGTGTTTTGTTTCGATAATTAAAAAAACCATACCAGCTCACAAGTCAAGGAAGTTACTTGTATGCAAATTACGTCCATTTGGCTTATGTTATCGATCGAGTCAATGTGTCAGAGCTGATTCGGCTGCAAGGTCGCGACAAACACATGTTTACACCCCCGGTATAGGGGTGTGTATAGGTTTCGCTCGATGTGTTTGTTTGTTTGTTTGTTTGTGTTCGCATATAGATCTCAAGAATGAACGGACCGATCGTCACCAAACTTGGTGAACAGGTTCTATACATACCTGAGACGGTCCTTACAAAAATTGGGACCAGTCAAACACACGGTTAGGGAGTTATTGGTGGATTAAGATTATACACGGACTTATAGAGGGACATCTTCATGGTCAAAGGGAAATAACCATTCTCACTCAGTCACTGCCACCAACTGAGATTATTTTCCTTTGACGGGAGTGTTTTTCCTACCCCGGAGGAATTTCTTGTTTTACAAGTCTTTATAAACAGAAGTGTAGTGCATACCGTTTTATAATGCGAATGACAAAGATTGAGTAAATGTATTGATTTGGCTCTGCCGTTTCTCTTGTGAGTGTGTGTTTCTGACTTTAGTGTGTCTCCTGCCTCCGAACACACACGCTACAGAGCTCGACTCGATGTGCGCAGTTTCGTATAAAAATTATTTTCCAAATTTCCCCACTGTGTTTTATAAAATAATCATATTATGAAAGCACATACATTGTTATGTATTCATTGTTAGCAAACATCGGCATTATTCATGTTTTACTTTAAACGCAATCATTGTTATTTATAGATCACAGGCACTTGATGTAAGTAGGTCACACACGTGTAAATGTTGTGCCCAGTCCTTGTTTTTGTCGCTCCCATGGGGTCGCCTTCACGCGGCGGGAGTGTTTCCACTAAGCTACCCCACCCCTTTACTTCTCTTCTTTTGTCTTATTTCTGCCTTACCAGTCCTTTCACCTATATTTCCTTCCAAAAAACTCTCCCTACTATTCCCTGCAGTTTTCTGATTCCTTTCTTGTCTTATTTCTACCTGACTGGATCCGTCACCTTTATTTCACTTCCCAAAAGTCTTCTTTTCCACATCCTTATTTCTCTGTGGTCTTCTTAAGACCCAGCGTGTTTGCCGTGCGCTGCGACCTGTACCGGTTTGGGCTGGTGACCTGATGATTGAGGGGTTTACTTAGTTGCGACTTTGTAGCGCCAACACATCATTTTGGCCCAGTCTTTATCTAAGACAGGAGGTTGAAAAAGGCTTACCCGCTTCAATCAATCGGCTGGTCAAGTCTGGGTATATGTCTTGAGCATATTGCATCGGACCTTTGGCTAAAGGAGCAAGCGGCGGTAGGAGGGGGCGGCGGTAGTCGGGACAAACACTATGCCAAGTTGTTACCTAATCCGTTTCCGCTTGGAAAGAGTTGACGAACATTATGCCAAGTTGTTACCTAACCCGTTTCCGCTTGGAAAGAGTTAAATCTCCTATTACAGATTGATACCATATGTTTCCTCTTATCGCTGCGTATATCCATCTGTATCCTTGGCGCTCTGGAGTTGGATAACCGCTCCACCTAAGCGTCCCCTTGTTGGGCTCCGTGGTGGGTGGGGATCAGATGCGACGAAGATAAAGGCCTCAAACATGGCCACCTCTTCTTTTTCTTCTTTTTTTCAAGCACCCGAAATGGAAACAAACGAAGATACTGCGTTGACTCTGACTCTGACGATGAAGTCCGAGTCAGAGCAACAAAGAACATCAGCGAGGCCTGGCCCCATTTCATTGTTGTTGAGACTGCAGATGAGGCACAGCCAAGGACTACTACTTAGTAGTAGTCCTTGGGCACAGCCCATCTCCAAACTTTCGCCTTTTGCGATACAGAAGGTTATTGCAGGAGTATCATTAACGATAGACAACATTAAGAGGCTTCGTAATGGTTCTCTACTGATTGAATGTCCTTCAAAAAAGGCATCAGATGGTCTTCTCCGTCTGAATGGTCAGAAATTTGTTGATAGACCGGTCAAGGTCAGTCCTCACAGAGGCCTGAACACCAGCAAAGGAGTCATCCGATGCCGAGAGCTGGAGGGCCTCAGTGAGGCTGAAATAAAAGAAGGTCTAAAGGATCAAGGTGTCATTGATGTGTACCGGGTGTTGATCAGGAAGGGCGATATCAGAGTACCCACCAACACCCTTTTCGTCACTTTTTGTACCCCAACCATCCCTGAGAAAATAAAAGTGGGATTTGTTCAAATAAGAGTGACTTTGTATATTCCATCACCAATGAGATGTTTCCAATGCCAAAGATTTGGACATTCAAAGGCTGGATGTAAACAGAAGGCAGTGTGCGAGAGGTGTGGCGGAGATCCTCACGAAGGTCCCTGCACATCACCACCCACCTGCACAAACTGTAAGGGAAACCATTCCCCGTCCTCCAGAGAATGTCCAAAATACAAGTTTGAACAGGCCATTCAAAAAACAAAAACGGAGAAAAAGATGTCTTTCTCAGACGCCAGGAAGGAGGTTGAAAAAACGAATGTTTTTTCCTTCCAGAAAAGTTTTGCGGCAGCAGTCAGTCAAAGACCTGCAACAAAGTCAACACCCACCCAGACCAGTATTTCATATAGGTCTGTGGGTGTCCAGGCAGGCCCGTCCATGTTGAAAAGGACAGAGCCCACAAGAAACAAAAGTATTTGTACACAGACAGATGAAAGCACAGGTGGGGCTATCCCCACTGGAGACTCTATGGGGTCTCCTGGTGAGGTTTGCTTCACCGCCCCAACTGGAGACCCTGTGGGGGCTCCTGGTGAGGTTCGCTTCACCACCCCAATTGAGGACCCTATGGGGTCTCCTGGTGAGGTTCGCTTCACCACCCCAACCCAGAAGCCCGTTCACAGGGCAACTCACAGGAAGGGGGCCGTCGAGGTAGTGGAGGTAGTGGACCTTACTCAATCCACACCACGAACACCTCCGGACAAGGGAAAAGTTACTCTGCCCCAAAGATCGCCTCGCACCCCAAAAATGGAGAAAAATCCCATCACACTATACAATCATTTTGGGAGTTTATCCGACGAAGAGGGTATGGAGGCAGAAATTTCTTAAAACTAAACAAACATAGCCAATTTTATTCAATGGAATTCCGGGATGTTCCCCCGGACAAGATTTTTAACTTTTTAAAAGAGATCAAGATTTTTTACAAGATTTAAAGTACCAGAAGTGAAAATTATTAATTTTTAGAACCTTCTTTTACAGTGATAGATTTGAATGTAAATAGTCTGAAACGTAGAACTTGCCATATGAAGGGAAAAGAAAATAACTGCATCGGTCTCGAATAGCAGCTAGCATCTGCTGAAGAGACATTAAACCCCAAAAACCAACCAACCAACCATTCAATGGAATTGTAGAGGGGTCCAAGCTAACTATGAAGAATTATGTCTACTTTTACACAAATTTCATCCTGTTGCTACAGCATTACAGGAAACAATGCTGAAACCAAACAAAGATTTTAATGTATCTGGATACAATGTTTTTAGAAACCATTCAGACAATAACACGTCTGGGGGAGTTGCTCTTTTGATTAAGAAAAGTGTACTTTGTAGTGAGATCAACCTATGTACAAACATTCAAGCCGTCGCAGCACGAGTGACATTAGATAAAACCATCACTCTCTGCAGTGTATATCTGTCACCATCCAAATGTTACACGAAGCACGATCTTGAAAATCTTATTGATCAGCTTCCAGCTCCCTTTGTTTTAATGGGAGATTTTAACGCTCATTCCCCTTTATGGGGCAGCAACTCTCTAAGTACGAGAGGACGAATTCTAGAAGATTTTTTAGACAATCGTAATCTATGCGTTTTAAACGATGGAGTACCAACATATCTCCATCCAGCAACAGGATGCAAGTCCATACTAGATCTAGTTATTTGCGACACCTCTCTTGTTCTAGACTTTGAATTTAAAGTCTATGATGACACATGTGGTAGCGATCATTTCCCTATCTTGATGTCTCAAATAGATGGATTGGAAGAAGCTTCCCCCCAGAGATGGAACCTGAACAAGGCAAACTGGCTGTCTTTTACTGCCGAATGTTCTGTCCAACTCACAGAAGACACTGTCTTTGATGGAAGTGACGACCCATCATCTATTTTTACAAACACTCTACAAGACATTGCCACTGAGTACATCCCAAAAACATCTTCAAACAACCGCATTAAAGTGCCATGGTTTAATAAAGAATGCCAAGAAGCCCGATCTGAGCGAAAGAGAAGTCTACACAGGTTCTACAGATGCCCGACCCTTGGCAAGAAGTTGACTTTCTTCAGATTTCGCGCTAAGAGTCGCACTGTCATAAAACATTCTAAAAGAACATCCTGGAGGTCTTTTTGCTCAAACTTAAACTCTAAGGTATCATCAAGTAAAGTTTGGAATGCTATTCGTAAAATCAAAGGGAAAAAAGGATCTGCATCAATTAACCACCTTGTGGTAAATGGATCCCTTATAACCCAAAAGAATGAAGTAGCAAACGTTCTGGCTTCAACAATGGAAAAAAACTCATCAACAGAAAATTACTGCACAGATTTTCAAAAAATCAAAGCCACCCAAGAACGTAAACCCATAAACTTCTCATCTCAGAATGAGGAGAACTACAACAAGTTGTTCAGTATAACTGAACTCAAACAAGCCTTACAAAAATGCAACAACTCAGCAACGGGGCTGGACGGAATACATTATCAGTTTCTCACACACCTACCAGAAAGTTGTCTTCTGGTCTTGCTGAAGGTTTTTAACCACATATGGGAGAGTGGATCCTTTCCACCTTCATGGCAAGAAGCGATGATTGTCCCCATTCCAAAACCAGGTAAAGATCATACAAACCCCAGCAACTACCGTCCGATAGCCTTGACCAGCTGTCTGTGTAAAACCATGGAGCGATTGGTCAACGCTAGGATGGTGTGGTACCTAGAAAAACAAAACCTCTTAAGTGATGTGCAATGTGGCTTCCGAAAGGGACACAGCACCACTGATCATTTGGTACGTTTTGAGACCTTCGTTCGAGAGGCCTTTGCGAGATCTGAACATGTACTAGCTATATTTTTTGATCTCGAGAAGGCTTACGACACGACCTGGAAACACGGTATTTTAGCTGATTTGCATGAAATGGGTTTTCGTGGACGTCTCCCTGTTTTTGTGGAAGGATTTCTAAGTAATCGATTTTTTACAGTACGGGTCGGTCCCAACCTATCAGAGTTCTGTCAACAAGAGATGGGTGTTCCTCAAGGAAGCATTCTATCACCCATGTTGTTCAACATCAAAATCAATAACATAGTAAAGGCAGTACTGAAAGGATCCGAGTCATCCTTGTTTGTTGATGACTTTGCACTTTGTGTGCGTGGTAAATCCCTACATAGAGTGGAAAGGCAGCTTCAATTATGTATCGACAAGGTGCAAAAATGGGTAACAGAGAACGGTTTCAAATTTTCCACCAGCAAAACTGTCTGTATGCATCTTTGCAAACAAAGGGGAGCCATGCCAGAACCCTCTCTGGTCCTGAATGGTAATCCTGTCAAGGTTGTTGAAGAATTTAAATTCCTAGGACTGACCTTTGATCGTCGACTAACATTCCTTAAACATATCCAGTATCTGAGAACATCATGTCTGAAAGCTCTGGATGTATTGAAAGTGGTTTCTCATACGGACTGGGGTGCTGACCGCACAGTCCTACTCAGACTTTACCGTGCTTTAATCCGATCCAAGTTGGACTATGGTTGTGTCGTCTATGGTGGAGCCGCAAAATCCAACCTAAGGCTATTAGACACAATACACCACCAGGGTATACGTCTTTGTCTGGGAGCTTTCAGGACGTCTCCAGTACAGTCCTTATATACTGTTCAAAAAAAGAAACGCATAGTTGCTACTTGCCAAATTTGTTTTATTTTTCTAAAAAATTAACAGAAAATCCAATATTTAGATTATTTGTTTGAAATTTGGTATGGACACAGTTGAATGCACACACAGTTCATTTGCATCTTCAAATCAATCAGTCAATCAATACGATTGGGTGCCGAGGCTGTCAAGTCAGTAGGGGGTGTGACTGTCTTGAGCAGCAACAACTGCCCGGCACCTTCTGGGCATGGACTGGATCAGATGCCGGATATCTTGCTGTGGGATGGTGTCCCACTCTTCCTGAAGTGCCTGCAATAGATCGAGGTGATTTGCCGGCGCTTCTTCTCGCCTGCGCACACGTCTGTCCAATTCATCCCAGAGGTGTTCTATCGGGTTCATGTCTGGCGACATGGATGGCCAGGGAAGCACCTGGACATGGTGGTCGGTGAGGAACTGGGTGGTGAGTCGTGCTGTGTGCGGGCGAGCGTTGTCCTGCTGGAATATGGCATCCTGGTCAGCCAGAAAAGGAAGGGCGTGTGGGCGCAGAATTTCCTCCAAGTATCGCTGGGCAGTTATGCGCCCTTGGACGTGCACCAGGGTGCTCCTTCCAGCGGTATTGATCGCCCCCCACACCATGACGCCTCCACCACCATGAACGGGTGCCTAATCCACACAGTTGGGCGCGTAACGTTCGTTTACTCTCCGGTAGACCCTCCTCCGACCATCATGTCGCTGGAGCAGGAAGTAGGACTCGTCGCTGAACCACACGTGTCTCCAGTGATTCCGGACGGTCCAGCGAAGGTGCTGGTTGCCCCACTGCACTCGGTTCTGGCGATGGCGGCGGGTGAGGACAGCTCCTCTGTGAGGTCTGCGAGCTCTCAAACCAGCTTCATGCAGGCGGTTCCGCACGGTCTGGTCCGATAATCGGTGTGGCCCGGGGAGAGCCTGGACAGAAGATGAGGCCGACAGGAAACGATTCCGGAGGTGGCGGAGCCGTATGAAGCGGTCGTGAGCAGCAGTTGTCGCCCTTGGTCTTCCCGCTCGTGGCAAGTCAGCAACGGAGCCAGTGGCTTGAAACCTGACCCACAGTCTACTGATGGTGCTCTGGGACACGTGGAAGTGCCTGGCGATTGCACTTTGACTTTGGCCTGCTTGTAAACGACCCAATGCAATTTGGCGGTCTTCTCTGCTCAATCGGGCCATCTTTCGTCGCTGAATTGTCGTCTGATTTCTTTGTGGCGAACAATCCGCTTTTATGGGTTTTGGAAGACATGGTGAGAGCTCAATATTCCCCGAGTTTCACGAGATTACACTGAAGCATGACGAATGGTCATGCCAAATGAGCAATTTTGACATTGTAGCCACTGATAACGCATGCGTCACGTGCAGAGCTCACTTGTGGCAATGGACGAAAGGTCGACGACCAGATAAACATTTTCTGCAGTTTGGTGGATATCCTTGTAGCCATATAATTAAATTAACCAAATATTACAAGCTATGCGTTTCTTTTTTTGAACAGTATATTTTGAGGCCAAAGAACCCTCTCTGAGGCTGCGACGCCTGAAACTCACCCTAAATTATGTGTTGAAACTGAAAGCTATGCCTACAAATCCAGCCTACCAATGCGTATTTCAACCACAATGCTCTGAATTTTTTGAAAGTCACCCAAATGATCGAGCACCTCTGTCTTCTCGGATTCAGTCACATCTGGCCGAATCAAAGATAAAACTCGATCATGTTAGTGAAAATCGATGGACAGAAACACCTCCATGGACATTGCCAGATCCAGTTGTTCGACTCGATCTGACAAGGTTAAAGAAGTCAGAGACAAATGATTTGATTTTTAAACAGTGTTTTAGCCAGTTCTGTACCGAGTTCCCTTCCCATCAACGAATATACACTGATGGGTCCAAAGCTGAAAGTAAAGTGGCATCAGCTTCTGTCACAGGTCCTAAACTCGATAGGGCCTTTTCGGTCCGTCTTCCGGATGACAGTTCTGTATTTTCTGCAGAGTTGAAAGCTTTACAGCTAGCTCTGAAACAGGTATATCAGTCAAAAAAGAAAGACTTCCTGATTCTGTCGGATTCCCTATCGGCTCTTACCGCCGTGAAGAGAACTCAGCTAGATCACCCACTGTTGGTCGAAATCCAAGAGCTACATGCATCTCTGATTGAAGAAGGCAAAAGGATTGTGTTTGCATGGGTGCCATCCCATGTTGGAATTAGAGGCAACTCTGCAGCTGATCAAGCTGCTAAAGAAGCCAGAGAAAGACTCATCACTGACAAACACACAAAGCATTCAGATTTCAGAACTCGCACCAACATGTACATAAAGTACCTATGGCAGAGTGAATGGGACGAATGTGAAGAAAATAAACTTCATAAGATCGTCCCCCAGCTGTCGGACAGCCTACCCCAATGTCGCCTCAACAGGAAAGAAGAGACAGTTCTCTGTCGCTTACACATTGGGCACAGTCACATTACACATTCGTATCTGCTGAAAGGTGAAGATCCACCATACTGTTTTGGATGTGACGAACCATGGACATTAGAACATGTTCTCACAAAATGTGTAGACGTTCAAGAATTTCGAGACAAACACTACAATGCGGAAACACTGAAGGTTTTATTCCGGGATGTTCCCCCGGACAAGATTTTTAACTTTTTAAAAGAGATCAAGATTTTCTACAAGATTTAAAGTAGCAGAAGTGAAAATTATTAATTTTTAGAACCTTCTTTTACAGTGATAGATTTGAATGTAAATAGTCTGAAACGTAGAACTTGCCATATGAAGGGAAAAGAAAATAACTGCATCGGTCTCGAATAGCAGCTAGCATCTGCTGAAGAGACATTAAACCCCAAAAACCAACCAACCAACCATCCTTTGACAACAAACACTCCACCCTGGCAGTTGGAAAACCCAACCGTCAATTTTTCCCTAACTTCTTTCAAGAAGAATGAAACCTCGGACTCTGTCTTTAGGCAGCTGTTTCTTGAACAGTGCTCAAAGTACACAGAGTATGAATTTATTTTTACTGACGGCTCTCTCAAAGATGATTCAGCTGCTGCGGCAGCAGTTTCTAACAAGAAATTACATCAACCCCTTCAACTCCGGATCCCTAATGGTTCGTCGGTGTATTCGGCGGAACTTAGGGCCATCATTTTGGCATTAAAATTAATTTATCAATCCAGACATCAGTCTTTTTTGATTGTATCTGATTCGCTTTCAGCTCTTGAAGCGATATCCACCAGAAAGTTTACTCATCCTTTTTTAGTCGACATTCACGACCTTCATACTAATCTTATTTCTGAAGGCAAGATTATCAATTTTATGTGGGCGCCCAGTCATATGGGCATAAATGGCAACGAGGTTGCTGACAAGGCAGCAAAGGATGCTCTAGATTTGGCGGTTCCTCGTCTCCCTGAGCAGTCTGTTCCTTTTACTGACTTGCGTAGGAAGACACTTTGTTACAGCTTAAAACTCTGGCAAGACCGTTGGTCTGCCTGCACAGAAAACAAATTGTATAAAACTCTTCCTGACCTTTTAAAGCCACTTCCTTTAGTGGCTTCAAGTAGAAAAGAAGAAAGTGTTTTGGCCAGGTTACATACTGGTCACACTTATCTCACTCATGTTCATCTGCTTAAAAGAGAAGAGGCACCATGGTGCCACGCCTGTGATACTGGTTTTACTGTGAGTCATTTTCTCACCGAGTGTGCTGATCTGTATGATCAACGAGAAAAGTATTTTGGCACCTCGAGCTTGAAAAGTATTTTTACAGAGGTCAGCTCTTCAGCTCTTTTTGAGTTTTTAAAGGAGTCTGGTCTTTATTTTAAGATTTGAATTTTAAAACAACCTACTTTATTTGACATATAGGGTTTTGCTTTGACTTTTTGGTTGCCTTCGGGTGACGTTACGGATTTTATGTATTAGAAGTGTTTTAATCTAAAAATGTGCAATGATTAACTTGTGGGGTCCTGATTTGGCCTATTATGGTCCGCTGGACCCGAAAAGCAACAGCTAACTAACTAACTAACGGCCGCACTTGTGGCATGAACATCTTTTCGTGTGGCAAGTTCCGCCACATCCACCGTCGACTAACATTCCTTAAACATATCCAGTATCTGAGAACATCATGTCTGAAAGCTCTGGATGTATTGAAAGTGGTTTCTCATACGGACTGGGGTGCTGACCGCACAGTCCTACTCAGACTTTACCGTGCTTTAATCCGATCCAAGTTGGACTATGGTTGTGTCGTCTATGGTGGAGCCGCAAAATCCAACCTAAGGCTATTAGACACAATACACCACCAGGGTATACGTCTTTGTCTGGGAGCTTTCAGGACGTCTCCAGTACAGTCCTTATATTTTGAGGCCAAAGAACCCTCTCTGAGGCTGCGACGCCTGAAACTCACCCTAAATTATGTGTTGAAACTGAAAGCTATGCCTACAAATCCAGCCTACCAATGCGTATTTCAACCACAATGCTCTGAATTTTTTGAAAGTCACCCAAATGATCGAGCACCTCTGTCTTCTCGGATTCAGTCACATCTGGCCGAATCAAAGATAAAACTCGATCATGTTAGTGAAATCGATGGACAGAAACACCTCCATGGACATTGCCAGATCCAGTTGTTCGACTCGATCTGACAAGGTTAAAGAAGTCAGAGACCAATGATTTGATTTTTAAACAGTGTTTTAGCCAGTTCTGTACCGAGTTTCCTTCCCATCAACGAATATACACTGATGGGTCCAAAGCTGAAAGTAAAGTGGCATCAGCTTCTGTCACAGGTCCTAAACTCGATAGGGCCTTTTCGGCCCGTCTTCCGGATGACAGTTCTGTATTTTCTGCAGAGTTGAAAGCTTTACAGCTAGCTCTGAAACAGGTATATCAGTCAAAAAAGAAAGACTTCCTGATTCTGTCGGATTCCCTATCGGCTCTTACCGCCGTGAAGAGAACTCAGCTAGATCACCCACTGTTGGTCGAAATCCAAGAGCTACATGCATCTCTGATTGAAGAAGGCAAAAGGATTGTGTTTGCATGGGTGCCATCCCATGTTGGAATTAGAGGCAACTCTGCAGCTGATCAAGCTGCTAAAGAAGCCAGAGAAAGACTCATCACTGACAAACACACAAAGCATTCAGATTTCAGAACTCGCACCAACATGTACATAAAGTACCTATGGCAGAGTGAATGGGACGAATGTGAAGAAAATAAACTTCATAAGATCGTCCCCCAGCTGTCGGACAGCCTACCCCAATGTCGCCTCAACAGGAAAGAAGAGACAGTTCTCTGTCGCTTACACATTGGGCACAGTCACATTACACATTCGTATCTGCTGAAAGGTGAAGATCCACCATACTGTTTTGGATGTGACGAACCATGGACATTAGAACATGTTCTCACAAAATGTGTAGACGTTCAAGAATTTCGAGACAAACACTACAATGCGGAAACACTGAAGGTTTTATTCCGGGATGTTCCCCCGGACAAGATTTTTAACTTTTTAAAAGAGATCAAGATTTTTTACAAGATTTAAAGTACCAGAAGTGAAAATTATTAATTTTTAGAACCTTCTTTTACAGTGATAGATTTGAATGTAAATAGTCTGAAACGTAGAACTTGCCATATGAAGGGAAAAAAAATAACTGCATCGGTCTCGAATAGCAGCTAGCATCTGCTGAAGAGACATTAAACCCCAAAAATCAACCAACCAGAGCAAAGGTTTGTGGGTTTTATTCTCTTCTCAAAAGACCCCTGTATTATTCAGGGCAAAGGTTTGTGGGTTTTATTCTCTTCTCAAAAGACCCCTGTATTATTCAGGGCAAAGGTTTGTGGGTTTTATTCTCTTCTCAAAAGACCCCTGTATTATTCAGGGCAAAGGTTTGTGGGTTTGTTTGTTTGTTTATTTGTTGCTTAACGTCCAGCCGACTACGCAGAGCCATAATCAGGACGAGGAAGGGGGGGGCCACTTGTCAAGCGATTCCTGTTTACAAATGCACTAACCCATTACTTGTGTCCCAGCAGGCTTTAGTAAAACTAAATTAATACCTACTGGAAGATTACCAGTTTCCAGTATGTTAAAATAGGCTTAACATATCTACTGCTGGGCTTACATCAGAACACACAGATTAAACTATACATGAATCGCGAGACAAGCGGCAAGAGAAGAGATTTTTGGAAAAAAAAATATAGGTGAATGAGCAAGAAGGCAGAAAAAAGAAAAGAATTCATGAAGAAAAAGAGAGCATGACAGGGTTGATTCTATTGGGTTATTTAAAAAACGTATTGGTTCTGATGATTCTGTTGTTCCCTCGTATAGATACACATCTGATCGAAAATCAGAAATTATCCATTGCAGACTGAGATTGAGGATCAGCAATCTAAATAGTGATCTATTTGACAGACATTTAATTCCCGACCCGTCATGCACTTGTGGTTATCGTGTTGAAAATGCGGAGCACTATATTTTTCATTGCCCCTTATCTCTTCAAATACGTGAAGTCACTTGTCAACACTGCCTAACTATGATTTGCTAACCGCTGATGATTTTCTGTATGGCAATAGAGACAAGTCAGACAAACCTGAATAACTGGTCAAATATCAATGCATTTTCGCTGTCTGACTTGTCTCTATCTTATTAAGCAAACGTTTTGAATAATGAATGCATTTATCTCATCCATGTTCGAAACGACCATGTGCAGTACTGTTTACATTTCCTTGTTCTGGTAGTATTCTATTTTCAACCATGTGGAAGTCATTGTATGCGTGTGTGTGCGAGTGAGTGTGCGAGCGTGTGTGAGTACTGTTGTTAGTTTAGCATTGCTTTTTTTTCTCTTTTGTTTTTTTTCCTTTTATTGTTACATGTTTGTCTACCATAATTTACCATTATTATTTTGACATTATTTCAAATTTGTTATATTAAAATCGTCCGCCAAATTTCATTTGCTTTTAAGAGTACGCTTATAAGCCTAGCTTGTTGTGCTCCATGTTCCTTATTTCATGTATGCGGTAATAGTACCAATGGAATTTATTGAATAAACTTGTTTAAACCAAAGAGCCCCAAGAGCCACCGAACCATTGGTTCAACTATGACCAGTGCTTTGCAGAATTCTAAGATTTCAGGAGTGGTTTCATTTCTCATTGTTGCTAAAGGATGAAGGTTTATTCCACCAGCTCACATGTTGATAATGATATGGAAGTTATTGCAGGAGGTGACCGGTGATAAAGTGTCAGTGTTGCAAAATAGGCTGGCAAGTCTCATATCTGTAAACTTTTGTATTTCTCCTTGCCGACCTTTTTTCCACTTGTGGCTTAGTTTTGCATTCTTGCAATGTGAAGTGGAAATCTGTACAGTTGAACTTTCACGACCTTCAAAAATCTGAGAATCAGGTCTACGTCTAACAATGGAGGAAATCTTAAACTGGAGGTAAATTTACAGAGGCTATGAATAGGACATCTGAAAAAGGAGGGTCTTATCTTCTTCTTCTGCGTTCGTGGGCCGACTCGATCGTGGTTTTTTTTGCACGAGTGGAATTTTACGTGTATGACTATTTTTTACCCCGCCATTTTGGCAGCCATACGCTGTTTTCGGAGGAAGCATGCTGGGTATTTTCGTGTTTCTATAACCCACCGAACTCTGACATGGATTACAGGATCTTTTTCGTGCGCACTTGGTCTTGTGCTTGCGTTTACACACGGGGGTGTTCGGACACCGAGGAGAGTCTGCCCCCAAACCCCCCTAGCAGGGCTAGGCGCTTCGCGTCGTCGACTTTGCTATTACTTACACATTTTCAGCCTTTTTTGACTCACACTGATGCGAAGCAAAAGTGAGTCTATGTACTCACCCGAGTCGTCCGTCCGTCCGTCCGTCCCCCCCCGTCCGGAAAACTTTAACGTTGATATTTCTTGGACACTATTCAGTCTATCAGTACCAAATTTGGCAAGATGGTGTATGATGACAAGGCCCCAAAAAACATACATACCATCTTGACCTTGCTTCAAGGTCAAGGTCGCAGGGGCCATAAATGTTGTCTAAAAAACAGCTATTTTTCACATTTTTCCCATTTTCTCTGAAGTTTTTGAGATTGAATACCTCACCTATATATGATATATAGGGCAAAGTAAGCCCCATCGTTTGATACCAGTTTGGTTTACCTTGCTTCAAGGTCAAGGTCACAGGAGCTCTTCAAAGTTGGATTGTATACATATTTTGAAGTGACCTTGACCCTGAACTATGGAAGATAACTGTTTCAAACTTAAAAATTATGTGGGGCACATGTTATGCTTTCATCATGAGACACATTTGGTCACATATGATCAAGGTCAAGGTCACTTTGACCCTTATGAAATGTGACCAAAATAAGGTAGTGAACCACTAAAAGTGACCATATCTCATGGTAGAAAAAGCCAATAAGCACCATTGTACTTCCTATGTCTTGAATTAACAGCTTTGTGTTGCATGACCTTGACCTGGTCACATGTATTTTGGTAGGAAACGTGTAAAGCAGTTCTTAGTGTATGATGTCATTGCTAGGTTTAGTTATTTGACCTTGACCCTGAAGGTCAAGTAAAGGTCAAGGTCAAGCATGTGAGTCGTATGGGCTTTGCCCTTCTTGTTTCAATTCCCATACCTGTTTTGGTACTGGCAAGTTATGTCTGAAATGCTGTTGATTTCTTCATTCACACTGGCTTTACTTTGAACAATGACATGTCAGTGTAGCCATTGGGTATGCTACAAGGTGTTAGATCTTAAAGGCAGATGTAGCTCTAGTTTCTAGTGCTGGCAACGCTAAATTTAGCTCTGTGGCATTCTACTATAACCAGGGTTCGTACAGGTCATGGAAAACCTGGAAAGTCAGCATGGTAGATTGCGCCGATTAGCATGGCAAACGTCTGCAGGTAGCCTCCAAACTCGTCAGCTGTCAAATGTTTTCACGCGACTGATTGTAGGTTTCTTTTGCGTTTATGTTCTCGTTCGTGCCGTCATGTGCAATTCCATTTGTAATCAGTTCTAGAAGGCAGTAAACAGCAATACAACTAACCCCCTCAGAATATGATAACAGTACACATGTACCGCCCCGAACGGCAGTACAGTCGAACACGCTTAAGACGAATCACTGGGGATCGGAAAAAAAGTTCGTCTTAACCAAAATTCGTATTAAGAAAATTGATTGATTTTTTTTTATTTTTTTTATTTTTTTATTTTTTTAAGTCTTGTACATTTTATGGTGTTTCAATTTGTTTCTTTCGCAACTTTCATGCTGCTTCACGTTTAGACAATAAAGTGACATATTCAGGTACATGTTCATGTGTGTCTCATGTTGAGTGATGATTGTTGAGTTTGAGTGAGAGTGAGCACACAGATGTTTCATCCAGTTGTTACGTTTTTGGTCACACACACGCGCACACACTGACACTGTCCACATTCGCGGTGTTCCTATCATTTGTCCGGAATCACTTACCTTGGCGACGGGTAGCAAACCTTGGCCAATTTAGTTTTTTGTTTTTTTGTTGCAACATGATGTTCAAATCCAAATCGAAAGCACTGACTGACTGATAAACTATCGCGAACCGGCGAACGCAAACGTTGAGAGGGAAACCACTCTGGCATCTATATTTTTTGGCAATGGCTTCCGTTCGATGTTTCGTTTTTGGTATTCGCGAAGGAAATAAACGTCAGTCAGTCATTCATGTTCAGTGTCTGAGCTATCAATCACTTTGATTCTAAATTTGAAATTGTTTTGTGAGTACAGTGTAATCAGTTTAACTTTATTCAGTGATCGGTTGAGCAATGGTTCAAGCAGTCGACGCAAGGGAAGACTTTGACACATGTATTCAAACTTCTCAAATTCCCATGATATGTCGATCTCGGGACGAGTTTAAAGATTTCGTCATAAGCGTGTGTAAATTACAGACATTATGCATGCTTGGGAATCCAAAAAGTGCTCGTTATAAGCGTAAATTCGTTATAAAGAATTCGTTTTAAGCATTTTTTTTAAGCATGAAGAAAGAGGTATTCAGTTGGGAACTTAAAACTAATTCGTTATAAGTCAAAATTCGTAACTAGCGTGTTCGTTTTAAGTGGGTTCGACTGTACTCCAAGCAGCGTGGATACAGAAGAGAGAAAAGCTCTTTCCGTGGCCTTCTCTTGTTTTTTTTACGTTCTTCGTTTATTGAAATACATTTTCTGTGGGTGTGTAATTGACATAAGGCCTTTATTGCTAATTACCATCAGTCTAAGAAACAGCAACGTTATTAATATTCTCATTCTCACAAAAGGTTGACCGTGACGACATCAAAACTTATCGTTGACCGTGACAACATCAAAACTTATCTTCGTCATTCTCCCAGTCACAGTTGTACTGACTTTTCCCCCTCTGTTACTTGCTTCACGAGAAACTAGCAATGTCCCATGGAGGTGTACTGGTCACTGTTTTTGCATCTTGGTCAGCAAATTGGTTCATTAGCTTGTACTGTCAGCGAAATAAAACAAGCGTATTTGGAGGAACACTTACCACCTTTGGGCTTTGTGTGTGTGTGTGTGTGTGTGTGTGTGTGTGTGTTTTACGTCAACCAACAAATACATACAGTGTTAAAGTACACACACACACACCCACCCACAACAGACACGTGCACATGGAATCACATTATACACAAGACAGACACGTGCACATGGAATCACATTATACACAAGACAGACACGTGCACATGGAATCACATTATACACAAGACACAAACAGACACGTGCACATGGAATCACATTATACACACAAGACACAAACAGACAAGTGCACATGGAATCACATTATACACAAACAAAACTCATCCTTTTTCAATGTTGTTTCTTTCTTTTTGTCCTACATGCTAGTCAGTTTCTGCAGAACCCATACGAGTGTCATCGATAAATCACAAACACACACATGTACACTAACTTGACAGTTGTACTCCTTTATATTTCACACACAAACACACGTACACAGTCTGGGTTAGTCGTTCTGTCTACACGCTTTCTCTCTCTCTCTCTCTTAGACTCTCTCACACACACGCACGCATGCACCAATGTGTACACACACACACACACGGTTTGTTAATTTACGGTTGATACGATTAGAAAACAATGTTGATAAAGTTCTGCAAACATCATACACATTTCAGCACAAGACACAATGAAAATTCATATTTCACACACTATCGACATCTTACTGTCCTATCTATCCAAACAACAACAACAACAAAAACAAACATTTGAAGCAGATATTTGTTGGGTTATTTTAAATCTGGTAGATACAAAGCATGATTACATGTGATTAAAACCAGAACATCTGTGTCAGTGTTGTTCCCAGGCCTCCGTCATTTATGCATCACACTTTGGACTACACAGTCAGGATGATGTGGGTCGTATACAACCCATACTTTCTAAAGAAGGATTCAACATAAAAAGTATGGGTCGTACACGACCCACACCATCCGAAAAGGGATAAACTCTTTTCCGCCTCTTTGCAGAGTATGGGTCGTACACGACCAACGTTATCTGAATAGGGATAAACACCGTAAAATGTCTTGTTTAATTCCACATCGGTCGTCCACGACACACAACATCCGGACTGTGTAGTTCACATAACGTCATTGTTTATTTGTTTGTTTAAAAAAATAATCCTTTAAAAAAATGGTCCACAGGATGGTTCTATGGTGTTTGGGGATTACGTGAAGTCTCAATTAAAACCTCCCAATAGTTTTTAATCTTGAGACCAAGTGTTACCGTCTGGCATCTGCCTTGAAAGTCAGAGAAAAATGTCTCTCTTTCTTTTTGCTGCGATCCCCGCAGAATCCCTCCATACGGTGGTGCTCTCATACACCTAATGCGTAGGCTGTTTTAGAGATACAGATGCTTTTGTGAGGCTCTGGGTCATCCACGACCCAGGAAGCAGGGTGAAGGTAAATGTGATGCCTTGTTCTGACCCGAGGCTGCTAGAACGTCCAACGTTTTGACAGGCTTCTTTTGACAACAATTTTTTACATCTATGACCAATGTTTATTTTGAATCCAGAACCAACTGTCCTTTAAGACATAAGACAACTGACCTATTTTCCTCTGTGTCTAGGAACAACACTGCTATATACAGTGAAACCTGTCTGTAATGACCCCCCCCCCCCCCCCACCCCCCTGTACCGACCAAAAAATTGCGGTGTTAGACAAGGTGGTCACTATGGAAAGGTGGACTACACAGAAATAAATAAAAAATATCAGTGATCTTTTAGGTAGGTGATAATAGGCAGGCAGGGTATGTTCCTCTGTACACATCCATCGTCTCCTTTCTATTGTCAGCACCAGTTATGCTTTTCTTTCTTTTCTTTATTTGGTGTTTTACGTCGTTTTCAACCACAAAGGTTATATCGCGACGGGGGAAGGGGGGAGATGGGATAGAGCCACTTGTCAATTGTTTCTTGTTCACAAAAGCACTAATCAAAACCAGTTATGCATGGAATGCTCTTTTTGCCTGAATCTTTCTTTCTTTCTTTCTTTATTTGGTGTTTAACGTCGTTTTCAACCATTCAAGGTTATATCGCGACGAGGAAAGGGGGGAGATGGGATAGGGGAAAGGGGGGAGATGGGATAGAGCCACTTGTTAATTGTTTCTTGTTCACAAAAGCACTAATCAAAAAATTGCTCCAGGGGCTTGCAACGTAGTACAATATATGACCTTACTGGGAGAATGCAAGTTTCCAGTACAAAGGACTTAACATTTCTTACATACTGCTTGACTAAAATCTTTACAAACATTGACTATATTCTATAGATACAAGAAACACTTAACAAGGGTAAAAGGAGAAACAGAACCGTTAGTCGCCTCTTACGACATGCTGGGTAGCATCGGGTAAATTCTTTCTCGTCCCAACCAATATGGGACTCCCCCTAACCCGCGGGGGGTTTTGCCTGAATCAAAGAACAGTCTATGAGAAAGACTTTTGCCTTAACTCTTACCAGAGACATAGATAGAAGAGATGCGAAGCGCTGTCTTCCCGCTCGCGTTATCCTCGCCTACGGCAGGGGCAAGTAATCCTCCCACTGGCGCCAAGCTGGCAATTGTTCGCGTACTCTTCGCCTACGGCAGGGGCAAGTAATCCTCCCATGACTGGCGCCAAGCTGGCAATTGTTCGCGTACTCTTCGCCTACGGCAGGGGCAAGTAATCCTCCCACTGGCGCCAAGCTGGCAATTGTTCGCGTACTCTTCGCCTACGGCAGGGGCAAGTAATCCTCCCATGACTGGCGCCAAGCTGGCAATTGTTGTGTTTTTAAAGAGTTATAACTGTTTCATAGAAAATCATAGATAATAAAACATGCAAAATAATGATTATTTGCACTCAAGAGAAACAGAAAATCACAAGAAGAAGATTATTGCATTATTTGGTGATTAGAAGATGAATCCTAAAGTAAGCAATTTCGCTCATTTCTCCTTAAAAACTTTTTATCCACACGCCAGTGTAAGTGCGAGAACCACTTGAGTGAGACTTAAAAGCATCAAATTTAATTACAGCGCGTCAAAAATTATACAAACAGATTAATGTATACACCAGTAATGCATTTGCCAGTCAAGGGAAAGCAAAGTTTCGCACAAAAGAAAATATTAGCTCCCAAACATTGCCTCCACGCACAATGGACTTAGAAACAATTGCCGCAAGAACCGAAGGAACCGTTTTTGACTCACTTCGGGAAGCCAATCCTCTCAAATGCGTTCGTGTGCACACTGTTGAAGGCTACAGAATATGAATCAAGTTTACTTACCACTGATATCTCTCGTCTGAAGCTGGATATATCCAAAGAAATATGACAGAAAAGCACTTCAAATCGGTGTCAGAGAGCAAGCGAACAACAACTTAGTACGGGATGATGGCTAACAATCGCGCGAGGTCACGCTGACCGAGCGCGGTAGGCCAGGAGTTCACGCGAGCGGCCCTCGCTTCGCATCTCTGTATGTATGTCTCTGCTCTTACCAGTTCACGGTATTTCATGCTGAAAACAATGAAATAAGGGTATGGCCAACAAAGCTTAAGTTTTATGCTCATTTCTTCAGGTAATTATCACATGTTATATATCAAATTGAACCTCTTGAAATGTTCTTGCTAACACAAGTAACAGTAATAAAGAATTTACAGAAAAATCAGATTGGAAAGAAGTTTTGTTGGATGAAAGCTAACCGTTTTGCTTTAATCTCATGCCAAACCCAGCACACACATGACAATCGTCATGAATAACTTTTTTTCCACTTTCATTTTTTTTAATAGTCTGTTGATATTATTTTGATAATTATTACATTTTTCACATAAAATCCGAATTTTAGTAAGTTTTCTGATCAAAATGATTCGTCCAGCTGATCTTGAATAAACATACTGATACGTCAAAAAGTAGGACTTCTGAGCTCAAAGAGTAACTGTTTGGTTTGAAAAGTCTCTCAATACACCAAACTGCAAACACAGAATACATTCCGTGATAGAACATGCACTGTTCCTGCAACTAAAGTAAAAAAGGGAGTCAGGTTTGCCGATTCTATTTTTGTGTGCATTTTAGTGTCTAAAACTCTTTTTAGCGAATTTGATTTTGGGGGGTGCCTTTGGTCTCTGGTGCACTGATTTAACGCTACATCATGAAAAATACAGCTGTTGGTTGCATACGGTATGGAAATAAAATGCCTTTCTGACACTATATTTTGTTTTAGTGCAAACAGCCTTTTCGCACAGATCTACACCCAAACGCATTATGCCTAGTTGTTATTTTCAGTAATGAAAGTAACGGAAACTAATAAATGTAATTACTGTTGTGATGTAACTGATTTCATTGAACACTTCTTTTTTGAATGCCCGGTTGTATACAAATTCTGGAAGTTTATTGAAAAATTTATATTTCGTACTTTAGAAATTAAGGTTGTTTTGAAAGTTAGTGATGTTTTATTTGGTATGCATTTTGTAATGGTGAAAAAGGCAACTATGTATAAATTGAACCACATTATCTTAATCGGAAAGATGTGCGTTAGTATATATACAAAAACAAATTCGTTTTTACCGTTGGAAAGTATTTTTGATAGGCAGTTACAGATAAGAAGCATTTTTGTGTGAGTGTTCAAAGAACAAAACGTTAAAGAAAAGTTAGCTTGTTGTAATCGATAAGTTGTATTTAATTCATTGTATGAGATATTGTTAATTGTTGTATTTAACTCATTGTATGAGATATTGTTAATTGTTGTTATTTATTTGAATAAAAGACAGTACAAGTTTGAACTTTTTTCAGTTGAGGGAACATTATGCACTCACCACAAAACTGAAGTCTCATTTGTTACATTTTAGATCTAAAGGTGATCCTAACAGTTACACTACTTGTAAGTGGGTGCTTCAGTGTTTGGCCCTAGATCTAAATTCACGTAGCTACCTGATCTGAAAAGAGCACAGAGCAAAGACCAAAGTTGAAATATGGCACTGTTTTCCACATTGTGAATTTGTGCCCATTAATACATGATACATATATAATAATAATAACAATACCCATGTTTTTAACAGGTGGGGATATGAAAAAGAAATGACCGATACAACATACACCAAACACAATCCTTGCTGTGAACACATAATCAGCAACTGCGTGTTCAGATAAACACAAAGAACGACTAAATCTTCTATTTTCTCATATACAAAATAAATGATTGAACCCATGTGTCTTGCTGAACACATTTTGACCAAAGGTATATCTTTCCTTATCCTTACTAATGAATACTAATATCTCCAGCAAAGACACATACCCACTATCGAACAACAACTGCAGCGAAGACAGAGCCCCGACTGGTCCATGTTGTTAGGGCAATAAATACAGAGCCACGACTGGTCCATGTTGTTAGGGCAAAGATTCAGAGTTCAGGAGTTCCAACAATATCACAACATCAACATCCCCCAGTCATCGCTATCACAACCCCAGCAGTGTCCCCTCAAACCACTGCCTTTCTTTCTTTCTTTCTTTATTTGGTGTTTAACGTCGTTTTCAACCACAAAGGTTATATCGCGACGGGGAAAGGGGGGAGATGGGATAGAGCCACTTGTCAATTGTTTCTTGTTCACAAAAGCACTAATCAAAAATTTGCTCCAGGGGCTTGCAACGTGGTACAATATATTACCTTACTGGGAGAATGCAAGTTTCCAGTACAAAAGACTTAACATTTCTTACATACTGCTTGACTAAAATCTTTACAAAAATTGACTATATTCTATACAAGAAACACTTAACAAGGGTAAAAGGAGAAACAGAATCCGTTAGTCGCCTCTTACGACATGCTGGGGAGCATCAGGTAAATTCTTCCCCCTAACACGCGGGGGGAAAACCACTGCCTACCACAGCCACAACCACACAAGCGTGGAGGGCCGGTCCATAGCGCACCCTCGGAGATCAACAGTCAGGCCGATCCTGGTAAGGGCACAGGTGAACCAAGACTGTCCCGTTCTGCTGAACCAGTTTTAATCACAGTGAAATAGATGGAGGTGTCTCAGGCCCCTGTCTTTCCAGAGGTAATCAGGAATTCCTGGGCCAGACACAGACATACCCGGGCCAGACACAGACATACCCGGGCCAGACACAGACATACCCGAGCCAGACACAGACATACCCGGGCCAGACACAGACATACCCGGGCCAGACACAGACATACCTGGGCCAGACACAGGCATACCCGGGCCAGACACAGACATACCCGGGCCAGACACAGACATACCCGGGCCAGACACAGACATACCTGGGCCAGACACAGACATACCCGAGCCAGACACAGACATACCCGGGCAAGACACAGACATACCCGGGCAAGACACAGACATACCTGGGCCAGACACAGACATACCCGGGCCAGACACAGACATACCCGGGCCAGACACAGACATACCTGGGCCAGACACAGACATACCCGGGCGAGACACAGACATACCCGGGCCAGACACAGACATACCCGGGCCAGACACAGACATACCCGGGCGAGACACAGACATACCCGGGCCAGACACAGACATACCCGGGCCAGACACAGACATACCCGGGCCAGACACAGACATACCCGGGCAAGACACAGACATAACCGGGCCAGACACAGACATACCTGGGCCAGACACAGACATACCCGAGCCAGACACAGACATACCCGGGCCAGACACAGACATACCCGGGCCAGACACAGACATACCCGGGCCTTCTGGTTATGTCAAACCGCAATCAGCAGCCCTTTCACCTCGACTGAGACCAAGATGTGAATGATTCTTCATCACCACACACACACACATTTCTGTTCTAGGCCTTGTCATTGTGTCCGACCCACACAACTGAAAGAGACACCAGCAGTCCCTTCTGTTTCAACACTAGCCTTTCTCAATCTGTCCTACCACAATCAGGTGTCCACGTCATCCCAGCTGAAATCAAGACGCAGTCAATTCCTGATCGGAACACAGGCAGCGGGTGACCTTTCATTCACAGCGAGACTCAAGATGTCACCGGGTCTCCATCGGGACACAAGCGGCAGGCGACCTTTTAGCAACAACGAGGATCAAGATGGGAGCGGCTCCCCTTTGGGACACAGTCGTTCGGCGACCTTCTGGCTGGCCTCCTTGGCCTTGAGCAGGATGTCCTCGGCGAGGTCCTCGACCGTTGTGTAGCGAACCTCCTGGAAGTTGAAGACGTCCCTGAAGAACCCCAGCACCAGGTCCTGAACACACACACACAGCGCTTTATGATAAACGTTATATGACAAGGCACTAGCACTAGTGTGGAGAAAAGCGACTGCATGAATAATTTTTTTTGTCTTTTCTCCATATGCAATTTTCTTCTTAAAGTTTATAGAGTGAGGAAGAAGAGAAAGTGTAGAGAGCAGAATATATTATCTAGGTTAGTATCGAAACGGTGTGGAATTAAGATTCACACTCTAAAATCATATTTGTTCTTTCCCCTAGTAAATTGTTCGGAGATAGGTATGATATAGTACTTTTCTATTGTTCTCTTGCGGTAGAATTAATTGGTTAATTGGTTTTGACACGATGGCGCCGGCTTGACTGACGGGATATGAACCCTAGGTCACTAACTCGCTACGGCTTAGTTTTGAGCACGTGGACCGCCCGCGAAAGCATTGTTTTTCGACATCCAACTCTCACCTTCCCCCCCCCCAACCCTCCTTTCCAGCTTGACCTGATTCTTTACTTCTCTATTAATAATATACTTGATACACACAGGCGAACACACATACATACACACACATACTCTCTATATATATATATCTCTCTCTCTCTCTCTCTCTCTCTCTCTCTCTCTTCTTTTATGTAGCTTTTATATTATTCTTTCTTTTACCCATGTATTCAATATAAACATGTAGTCTGTATTCATTTGTTTAGTAGAATGTAGATTTTATGTTTATCATCTACACATGCGAAGCCTGTTCAATATACACTGTGTTTGATTGTGGTTAACTTGTAACTGCATACATTTTTGGTGTGACATGACTATTTTGCGAGATAATAGTCAGAGGTTTTGCACTTTGTTTACAGTGTTGATAACCAATGAGTGTTTGGTATCAAATGATGCGTCGTAGAATCTCCATTTTATTGATGTATATCTTTATAGCGTTTTTGATGTAGTTTTCTTAGTACAGGAGTTTTTGTGTATGTTTGAGGGGTTTTAACTGTAGCTTCTATGGAGGCTGATAGCAGCCTCGAAACTCTCCCCCCTCCCTCCCCATTTTGTTATGTGATCCCAGTGCGACGTTTTCATTGGTTCCTTAGCTGTGACGTCAGGGACAGTCATGGAAGGTATATAAGCTGTTAGTTTTCAAGGTTCGGGGGAGTCTTGGCAACCAACCTGGCTTAAGTGTCTAAATGGTATACCGGACTCCGCCCTATGGACTGAACTGACAGGGTTAACAAAAAATGTTCCGCAGTCCCAGGTTACCACACGGCGAGTAAAGTGGCGTCGCTTTACTCTTTTACTCTATTTTTACTCAGGCCCCGAACCCCTGCCCAAATTTTCGGCCATTTTAGGACATAGGATATTGCTTTCAGCAGCGTATTTTGCCAAGGGTACCTACGGGTCATGCCCAATTTTTCATCCATTTTAGGACTTAAAATATTTTTCGAGTAGTAGGAAAATTACAGGAATAGAGTGAACCAATGTACAGATATATTTTCTGAAAAGAACCTACGCCTTGTATTGAGTTGTTTTCATGATTCGTTTTGATTCAATACAATTTTGAACTTCACCCGCCTCTTCTTGAGTTTATATTCTGTGTGTCTGTTTGTCCTGTCGTGTGATTGCCATCCTGACAAATGACCTTCAAACACGTATAACATCTAAGACACAGACACAGACAGTTAATGTGAAGCTCGTCTCATTTTCGGCTTTACAAATGGTGTCAGAAATGTGAAGCTAAGACCGCTCGGCTTTACACTAGCAGGTCTATGTGTCATTGCTAAAGGTATGAAGGGGGACAAGGCACTAGCAGGTCTATGTGTCATTGCTAAAGGTATGAAGGGGGACAAGGCACTAGCAGGTCTATGTGTCATTGCTAAAGGTATGAAGGGGGACAAGGCACTAGCAGGTCTATGTGTCATTGCTAAAGGTATGAAGGGGGACAAGGCACTAGCAGGTCTATGTGTCAACTCTCAAGGTATGAAGGGGGACAAGGCACTAGCAGGTCTATGTGTCAACTCTCAAGGTATGAAGGGGGACAAGGCACTAGCAGGTCTATGTATCAACTCTCAAGGTATGAAGGGGGACAAGGCACTAGCAGGTCTATGTGTCATTGCTAAAGGTATGAAGGGGGACAAGGCACTAGCAGGTTTAAGTAAGCACACTGACCTTGAAGAAGAGGCAGAGAGGTTTCATGTCGGAGTCTGGCCCCAGGAATCCCCAGGCCAGCACCGGGCTCGTGTGTTCTGACACGCCGTAGAAATGGGAGATGAACCCGTCAGGGTACTGGAACAATAATCAATGTATCGATTGAACACTGGATTTCCATTCTTTCAGCCATGTGACTTCAGTGGCCGACAAAACTTCATATTTAGGCGACCAGCTGAGATTAGAAAATAGTGCATGTTTGTGTGCGTTTAATCATAAAAACTAAAAGGAATTTTAACCAGAATCGATCAATACCTAAATGTTATTTGTATTTTTGACCAAAATATGACATTTTACACAGATATCGACAGTCATATTTTGGTAAACAATACAAATAACGTATAATAATATTAATAATGATAATGATGATAATAATATAATAATGATAATAATAATATAATGTTAATGATGATGATAAGGGTATTTATAGTTTTGCAGATCCTAACGTACTTTACAACAGCAACAAAATATCACAAATAAACTAATTCACAATTATGTACATGATGAACATTTTAAATAGATCAATTGCTATCAATTACAATAACAACATTTATTATACTGTATATGAAAAAGTCTTGATCTATGTTGTCTTATGTACCTTGAGTAGTCGTCTCTTTGCCTTCAGCACAGACCAACACGCCGTGGCTAGAGCCTGAAACACAATCAACACCATTACACATACAGCACAGACCAACACGCCGTGGCTAGAGCCTGAAACACAATCAACACCATTACACATACAGCACAGACCAACACACCGTGGCTAGAGTCTGTAACACAATCAACACCATTACACATACAGCACAGACCAACACGCCGTGGCTAGGGCCTGAAACACAATCAACACCATTACACATACAGCACAGACCAACACGCCGTGGCTAGAGCCTGAAACACAATCAACACCATTACACATACAGCACAGACCAACACGCCGTGGCTAGAGCCTGAAACACAATCACCACCATTACACATACAGCATAGACCAACACGCCGTGGCTAGAGCCTTAAACACAATCAACACCATTACACATACAGCACAGACCAACACGCCGTGGCCAGAGCCTGAAACACAATCACCACCATTACACATACAGCACAGACCAACACGCCGTGGCTAGAGCCTGAAACACAATCAACACCATTACACATACAGCACAGACCAACACGCCGTGGATAGAGCCTGTAACACAATCAACACCATTACACATACAGAACAGACCAACACGCCGTGGCTAGAGCCTGTAACACAATCAACACCATTACACATACAGCACAGACCAACACGCCGTGGCCAGAGCCTGAAACACAATCACCACCATTACACATACAGCACAGACCAACACGCCGTGGCTAGAGCCTGAAACACAATCACCACCATTACACATACACCACAGACCAACACGCCGTGGCTAGGGCCTGAAACACAATCACCACCATTACACATACAGCACAGACCAACACGCCGTGGCTAGAGCCTGAAACACAATCAACACCATTACACATACAGCACAGACCAACACACCGTGGCTAGAGCCTGAAACACAATCAACACCATTACACATACAGCACAGACCAACACGCCGTGGCCAGAGTCTGTAACACAATCAACACCATTACACTTACAGCACAGACCAACACGCCGTGGCTAGAGCCTGAAACACGATCACCACCATTACACATACAGCACAGACCAACACGCCGTGGCTAGAGCCTGAAACACAATCAACACCATTACACATACAGCACAGACCAACACGCCGTGGCTAGAGCCTGAAACACAATCACCACCATTACACATACAGCATAGACCAACACGCCGTGGCTAGAGCCTGAAACACAATCAACACCATTACACATACAGCACAGACCAACACGCCGTGGCTAGAGCCTGAAACACAATCAACACCATTACACATACAGCACAGACCAACACACCGTGGCTAGAGCCTGAAACACAATCAACACCATTACACATACAGCACAGACCAACACGCCGTGGCCAGAGTCTGTAACACAATCAACACCATTACACATACAGCATAGACCAACACGCCGTGGCTAGAGCCTGAAACACAATCAACACCATTACACATACAGAACAGACCAACACGCCGTGGCCAGAGTCTGTAACACAATCAACACCATTACACATACAGCACAGACCAACACGCCGTGGATAGAGTCTGTAACACAATCAACACCATTACACATACAGCACAGACCAACACGCCGTGGCTAGAGCCTGAAACACAATCAACACCATTACACATACAGCGCAGACCAACACGCCGTGGCTAGAGTCTGTAACACAATCAACACCATTACACATACAGCACAGACCAACACGCCGTGGATAGAGTCTGTAACACAATCAACACCATTACACATACAGCACAGACCAACACGCCGTGGCTAGAGTCTGTAACACAATCACCACCATTACACATACAGCACAGACCAACACGCCGTGGCTAGAGCCTGAAACACAATCACCACCATTACACATACAGCACAGACCAACACGCCGTGGCTAGAGCCTGAAACACAATCAACACCATTACACATACAGCACAGACCAACACGCTGTGGCTAGAGCCTGAAACACAATCACCACCATTACACATACAGCACAGACCAACACGCCGTGGCTAGAGTCTGTAACACAATCAACACCATTACACATACAGCACAGACCAACACGCCGTGGCCAGAGTCTGTAACACAATCAACACCATTACACATACAGCACAGACCAACACGCCGTGGATAGAGCCTGAAACACAATCAACACGATTACACATACAGCACAGACCAACACGCCGTGGCTAGAGCCTGAAACACAATCACCACCATTACACATACACCACAGACCAACGTGCAACACGCCGTGGCTAGAGCCTGAAACACGATCAACACCATTACACATACAGCACAGACCAACACGCCGTGGCTAGAGCCTGAAACACAATCAACACCATTACACATACAGCACAGACCAACACGCCGTGGCTAGAGCCTGAAACACAATCAACACCATTACACATACAGCACAAGACCAACACGCCGTGGCTAGAGCCTGAAACACGATCAACACCATTACACATACAGCACAGACCAACACGCCGTGGCTAGAGCCTGAAACACGATCAACACCATTACACATACACCACAGACCAACACGCCGTGGCTAGAGTCTGTAACACTATCAACACCATTACACATACAGCACAGACCAACACGCTGTGGCTAGAGCCTGAAACACAATCAACACCATTACACATACAGCACAGACCAACACACCGTGGCTAGAGCCTGAAACACAATCAACACCATTACACATACAGCACAGACCAACACGCTGTGGCTAGAGCCTGAAACACAATCAACACCATTACACATACAGCACAGACCAACACACCGTGGCTAGAGCCTGAAACACGATCAACACCATTACACATACAGCACAGACCAACACACCGTGGCTAGAGCCTGAAACACAATCAACACCATTACACATACAGCACAGACCAACACACCGTGGCTAGAGCCTGAAACACAATCAACACCATTACACATACAGCACAGACCAACACACCGTGGCTAGAGCCTGAAACACGATCAACACCATTACACATACAGCACAGACCAACACACCGTGGCTAGAGCCTGAAACACGATCAACACCATTACACATACAGCACAGACCAACACGCCGTGGCCAGAGTCTGTAACACAATCAACACCATTACACATACAGCACAGACCAACACGCCGTGGATAGAGCCTGAAACACAATCAACACGATTACACATACAGCACAGACCAACACGCCGTGGCTAGAGCCTGAAACACAATCACCACCATTACACATACAGCACAGACCAACACGCCGTGGATAGAGCCTGAAACACGATCAACACCATTACACATACACCACAGACCAACACGCCGTGGCTAGAGCCTGAAACACAATCAACACCATTACACATACAGCACAGACCAACACGCTGTGGCTAGAGCCTGAAACACGATCAACACCATTACACATACAGCACAGACCAACACGCCGTGGATAGAGCCTGAAACAAGATCAACACCATTACACATACAGCACAGACCAACACGCCGTGGATAGAGCCTGAAACACGATCAACACCATTACACATACAGCACAGACCAACACGCCGTGGCTAGAGCCTGAAACACGATCAACACCATTACACATACAGCACAGACCAACACGCTGTGGCTAGAGCCTGAAACACAATCACCACCATTACACATACAGCACAGACCAACACGCCGTGGATAGAGCCTGAAACACAATCAACACCATTACACATACAGCACAGACCAACACGCCGTGGCTAGAGCCTGAAACACAATCACCACCATTACACATACAGCACAGACCAACACGCCGTGGCCTGAGCCTGAAACACAATCAACACCATTACACATACAGCACAGACCAACACGCCGTGGCTAGAGCCTGTAACACAATCAACACCATTACACATACAGCACAGACCAACACGCCGTGGATAGAGCCTGAAACACAATCAACACCATTACACATACAGCACAGACCAACACGCCGTGGCTAGAGCCTGTAACACAATCAACACCATTACACATACAGCACAGACCAACACACCGTGGCTAGAGCCTGTAACACAATCAACACCATTACACATACAGCACAGACCAACACACCGTGGCTAGAGCCTGAAACACAATCAACACCATTACACATACAGCACAGACCAACACGCCGTGGCTAGAGCCTGAAACACAATCAACACCATTACACATACAGCACAGACCAACACACCGTGGCTAGAGCCTGAAACACGATCAACACCATTACACATACAGCACAGACCAACACACCGTGGCTAGAGCCTGAAACACAATCAACACCATTACACATACAGCACAGACCAACACGCCGTGGCCAGAGTCTGTAACACAATCAACACCATTACACATACAGCACAGACCAACACGCCGTGGATAGAGCCTGAAACACGATCAACACCATTACACATACAGCACAGACCAACACGCTGTGGCTAGAGCCTGAAACACAATCAACACCATTACACATACAGCACAGACCAACACGCCGTGGATAGAGCCTGAAACAAGATCAACACCATTACACATACAGCACAGACCAACACGCCGTGGATAGAGCCTGAAACACAATCAACACCATTACACATACAGCACAGACCAACACGCCGTGGATAGAGCCTGAAACACGATCAACACCATTACACATACAGCACAGACCAACACACCGTGGCTAGAGCCTGAAACACAATCAACACCATTACACATACAGCACAGACCAACACACCGTGGCTAGGGCCTGAAACACGATCAACACCATTACACATACAGCACAGACCAACACGCCGTGGCTAGAGCCTGAAACACAATCACCACCATTACACATACAGCACAGACCAACACGCCGTGGCCTGAGCCTGAAACACAATAAACACCATTACACATACAGCACAGACCAACACGCCGTGGCTAGAGCCTGAAACACAATCACCACCATTACACATACAGCACAGACCAACACGCCGTGGCTAGAGTCTGTAACACAATCACCACCATTACACATACAGCACAGACCAACACGCCGTGGCTAGAGTCTGAAACACAATCAACACCATTACACATACAGCACAGACCAACACGCCGTGGCTAGAGCCTGAAACACAATCACCACCATTACACATACAGCACAGACCAACACGCCGTGGCTAGAGCCTGAAACACAATCACCACCATTACACATACAGCATAGACCAACACGCCGTGGCTAGAGCCTGAAACACAATCACCACCATTACACATACAGCACAGACCAACACGCCGTGGCTAGAGTCTGTAACACAATCAACACCATTACACATACAGCACAGACCAACACGCCGTGGATAGAGCCTGAAACACAACCAACACCATTACACACACAGCACAGACCAACACACCGTGGCCAGAGCCTGTAACACAATCAACACCATTACACATACAGCATAGACCAACACGCCGTGGCTAGAGCCTGAAACACGATCACCACCATTACACATACACCACAGACCAACACGCCGTGGCCAGAGCCTGAAACACAATCAACACCATTACACATACAGCACAGACCAACACGCCGTGGCTAGAGCCTGAAACACAATCAACACCATTACACACACAGCACAACCCATACAAACCTGATGTTATTTCTAAATTCATCTATTGAGATCTAAGAAACAACAAGAGAATCACACACACAAAAAGAGAAACAAACAAACAAAGAATAAAAGAAAGAGAGAACATGACTACACACAAGCAAACAATCTCAAAGTTCTCTGAATCCAAAGAAATAGAGAGAGAAAGAAACAAGGCAAAACAGAAAGAAAGCAGAAAACCAAAAGCCATCTCACTGTTTCTTTGAATCCATTGGAGAGCCAGCGGTTGTTGACGACAGCGGTGACGGTGGAGGGCGGGTTCTCAAGGTCGTCAAACGCGTCCATCAGGATAAAGTCCATCACCACGTCGTAAAATGATATCACCTTCACCTGTGTGGAAAAGACAAACTATCAAGAAATTGTAAAATGATATCTGAGAGAAAAGAAACAACCCAAGTGATGTGAACTCTGCCCTTCTGTTTGCTTTTTATTCAACACAGAAAAACCATGGCAGGGTTCCAGTTTTTAAGTACTTTAAATTACTTAAAATTGACCGCTCCAAAATCGAAACACTTTCAAGGATTTCAAGCACGTGCACAAACCCTGCCATGGATAAAGCAAGTGATCTGAACTCCGCCCTAATCAGACAGCAGAGCACATCCTGCAGGCTTGTCCATACCACAGTGTTCTGAGGGACACCATCTGGCCAGAGGAGACAGCGCTACAAAAGAAGCTATACGGCCCCAGAGAGGACTTGGAGAGGACAGCACGTTTCGCCCTGCAGTCCGGACTGACGATCTAACAGCAAACAAGAAGAAGAAGAAGAACTCCGCCCTTCTAAATAGGCAATGAGAAAAAAGCAAGCAGGAAAGACACACACACATGCAAATTGCCCACAGAACTATTCCACACCCATGGCTGAGTGACTGAGAAGAAAAACTGCTCTACTGTGGACCTCGCTTTAAAGACCTCCAACATTCTGAGAAAATCAAAGGAGGGAGACCGGCACGGTTGGCCTAGTCAGGCTAGTGGTAAGACGTCCGCCCCGTGATAGGGAGGTCGTGGGTTTGAACCCCGGATGGGTCATACATAAGACTTTAAAATTGGCAATCTAGTGGCTGCTCCGCCTGGCATCTGGCATTATGGGGTTAGTGCTAGGACTGGTTGGTTCGGTGTCATAATAATGTGACTGGGTGAGACACGAAGCCTGTGCTGCGACTTCTGTCTTGTGTGTGGCGCACGTTATATGTCAAAGCAGCACCGCCCTGATATGGCCCTTCGTGGTCGGCTGGGCGTTAAGCAAACAAACAACAAGAAGAGCAAACGCTCGATCGAGTCACTTTCGCAGTTCTGAATATTATATGAGGCATCAGATGGACAGGAAGAAATTGCTATTCACAACACAATACAGATGTAAATAATTTGATGTAAAGAATAATCCTATAAAGTTTGAATCAAATCCGATGAATAGTTTCAGAGATATGATATTTCAATTTTTTTCCTTCAAGACATACCTGTGACCTTGAAAAA
The DNA here is from genome assembly GCF_037325665.1 of Littorina saxatilis. NCBI lineage: Eukaryota > Metazoa > Mollusca > Gastropoda > Littorinimorpha > Littorinidae > Littorina > Littorina saxatilis. The sequence continues at coordinate 7,147,119 of NC_090259.1, read as the reverse complement.
GGTCAAAGGTCACCAAAGCAGACGTCAAAGTGTAGAGGTCACTGGGAGTCACGTTCACATAAAATTTGAGCCCGGTCACTTTTATAGTTTCCGAGAAAAGCCCAACGTTAAGTTGTGTGTTGCCGAACAGAAAAGGCTAGTTATCTCCCTTGTTTTTCTGATAACGTTCGTAAAAGGCTACAGATGTAAATACTTTGATGTAAAGAATAATCCTACAAAGTTTCAATCACATCCGATGAACTTTGTCAAAGATATAAAATGTCTAATTTTTCCTTTGACGCTGACCTGTGACCTTGAAAAAGGTCAAAGGTCAACGAAACCATCGTTAAAGTGTAGAGGTCATTGGAGGTCACGACTAAACAAAATATGAGCCGGATCGCTTTGATAGTTTCCGAGAAAAGTCCAACGTTAAGGTGGTGTCTACGGACGGCCGGCCGGACAGACTAACACTGACCGATTACATAGAGTCACTTTTTCTCAAGTGACTCAAAAAGGAGGGAGTGTTAAAATGGGAGGAAAATGTACAGAGGTCATGAACGGAAAGCAGGGTCTTAAAAAGGTGGGTGAGGCTTGGGAGGAGGGGACGAATGGAGGGGTGGGGGGTGGGTGGGTGGTAATAAAAGTGAGGTTCCTCTGTAATACAGACAAACAGAGAAAGAGGAGGACATAGTTACCCCTCTCCCTGCCACTGTAATACAGACACACAGAGAAAGAGGAGGACATAGTTACCCCTCTCCTTGCCACTGTAATAGAGACAAACAGAGAAAGAGGAGGGCATAGTTACCCCTCTCTCTGCCACTGTAATACAGACAAACAGAGAAAGAGGAGGACATAGTTACCCCTGTCCCTGCCACTGTAATAGAGACAAACAGAGAAAGAGGAGGGCATAGTTACCCCTGTCCCTGCCACTGTAATACAGACAAACAGAGAAAGAGGAGGACATAGTTACCCCTCTCCCTGCCACTGTAATACAGACAAACAGAGAAAGAGGAGGACATAGTTACCCCTCTCGCTGTCACTGTAATAGAGACAAACAGAGAAAGAGGAGGACATAGTTACCCCTCTCCCTGTCACTGTAATAGAGACAAACAGAGAAAGAGGAGGACATAGTTACCCCTCTCCCTGCCACTGTAATAGAGACAAACAGAGAAAGAGGAGGACATAGTTACCCCTCTCCCTGCCACTGTAATAGAGACAAACAGAGAAAGAGGAGGGCATAGTTACCCCTCTCCCTGCCACTGTAATACAGACAAACAGAGAAAGAGGAGGACATAGTTACCCCTCTCCCTGTCACTGTAATACAGACAAACAGAGAAAGAGGAGGACATAGTTACCCCTCACCCTGTCACTGTAATACAGACAAACAGAGAAAGAGGAGGACATAGTTACCCCTCTCCCTGCCACTGTAATACAGACAAACAGAGAAAGAGGAGGACATAGTTACCCCTCTCGCTGCCACTGTAATTGAGACAAACAGAAAAAGAGGAGGACATAGTTACCCCTCTCCCTGTCACTGTAATACAGACAAACAGAGAAAGAGGAGGACATAGTTACCCCTCTCCCTGTCACTGTAATAGAGACAAACAGAGAAAGAGGAGGACATAGTTACCCCTCTCCCTGTCACTGTAATACAGACACACAGAGAAAGAGGAGGACATAGTTACCCCTCTCCCTGCCACTGTAATAGAGACAAACAGAGAAAGAGGAGGACATAGTTACCCCTCTCCCTGCCACTGTAATACAGACAAACAGAGAAAGAGGAGGACATAGTTACCCCTCTCCCTGTCACTGTAATACAGACAAACAGAGAAAGAGGAGGACATAGTTACCCCTCTCCTTGCCACTGTAATACAGACAAACAGAGAAAGAGGAGGACATAGTTACCCCTCTCCCTGTCACTGTAATACAGACAAACAGAGAAAGAGGAGGACATAGTTACCCCTCTCCCTGCCACTGTAATACAGACAAACAGAGAAAGAGGAGGACATAGTTACCCCTCTCCCTGTCACTGTAATACAGACAAACAGAGAAAGAGGAGGACATAGTTACCCCTCTCCCTGTCACTGTAATACAGACACACAGAGAAAGAGGAGGACATAGTTACCCCTCTCGCTGTCACTGTAATACAGACAAACAGAGAAAGAGGAGGACATAGTTACCCCTCTCCCTGCCACTGTAATACAGACAAACAGAGAAAGAGGAGGACATAGTTACCCCTCTCGCTGCCACTGTAATACAGACAGACAGAGAAAGAGGAGGACATAGTTACCCCTCTCCCTGTCACTGTAATACAGACAAACAGAGAAAGAGGAGGACATAGTTACCCCTCTCCCTGCCACTGTAATACAGACAAACAGAGAAAGAGGAGGGCATAGTTACCCCTCTCCCTGTCACTGTAATACAGACAAACAGAGAAAGAGGAGGACATAGTTACCCCTCTCCCTGCCACTGTAATACAGACAAACAGAGAAAGAGGAGGACATAGTTACCCCTCTCCCTGTCACTGTAATACAGACAAACAGAGAAAGAGGAGGACATAGTTACCCCTCTCCCTGCCACTGTAATACAGACAAACAGAGAAAGAGGAGGGCATAGTTACCCCTGTCCCTGCCACTGTAATAGAGACAAACAGAGAAAGAGGAGGGCATAGTTACCCCTCTCCCTGCCACTGTAATACAGACAAACAGAGAAAGAGGAGGGCATAGTTACCCCTCTCCCTGCCACTGTAATACAGACAAACAGAGAAAGAGGAGGACATAGTTACCCCTCTCCCTGCCACTGTAATAGAGACAAACAGAGAAAGAGGAGGACATAGTTACCCCTCTCCCTGCCACTGTAATACAGACAAACACAAAAAGAGGAGGGCATAGTTACCCCTGTCCCTGCCACTGTAATACAGACAAACAGAGAAAGAGGAGGACATAGTTACCCCTCTCCCTGCCACTGTAATACAGACAAACAGAGAAAGAGGAGGACATAGTTACCCCTCTCCCTGCCACTGTAATACAGACAAACAGAGAAAGAGGAGGACATAGTTACCCCTCTCCCTGCCACTGTAATACAGACAAACAGAGAAAGAGGAGGACATAGTTACCCCTCTCTCTGCCACTGTAATACAGACAAACAGAGAAAGAGGAGGACATAGTTACCCCTCTCCCTGCCACTGTAATACAGACAAACAGAGAAAGAGGAGGACATAGTTACCCCTCTCGCTGTCACTGTAATACAGACAAACAGAGAAAGAGGAGGACATAGTTACCCCTCTCCCTGTCACTGTAATACAGACAAACAGAGAAAGAGGAGGACATAGTTACCCCTCTCCCTGCCACTGTAATACAGACAAACAGAGAAAGAGGAGGACATAGTTACTCCTCTCCCTGTCACTGTAATACAGACAAACGGAGAAAGAGGAGGGCATAGTTACCCCTCTCCCTGTCACTGTAATACAGACAAACACAAACAGAGGAGGACATAGTTACCCCTCTCGTTGCCACTGTAATACAGACAAACAGAGAAAGAGGAGGACATAGTTACCCCTCTCCCTGTCACTGTAATACAGACAAACACAAACAGAGGAGGACATAGTTACCCCTCTCGTTGCCACTGTAATACAGACAAACAGAGAAAGAGGAGGACATAGTTACCCCTCTCCCTGTCACCGTAATACAGACAAACACAAAAAGAGGAGGACATAGTTACCCCTCTCCCTGTCACCGTAATACAGACAAACACAAAAAGAGGAGGACATAGTTACCCCTCTCCCTGCCACTGTAATACAGACAAACACAAAAAGAGGAGGGCATAGTTACCCCTCTCCCTGCCACTGTAATACAGACAAACACAAAAAGAGGAGGGCATAGTTACCCCTCTCCCTGCCACTGTAATACAGACAAACACAAAAAGAGGAGGGCATAGTTACCCCTCTCCCTGCCACTGTAATACAGACAAACACAAAAAGAGGAGGGCATAGTTACCCCTCTCCCTGCCACTGTAATACAGACAAACACAAAAAGAGGAGGGCATAGTTACCCCTCTCCATAGTTCACGCTGTATATTAGGCTATCGAGAGATCGCCGACGCCAGGTGTAAACAAAGCGTTGTCTCTAACTTCATGGCAAGTGTCCCCCATTCAAAACAAAATGTGTCTCTTTGAAACCACGTACAGCTTGAATTTATAGTTGTGGGAATGAGTAAGGTTTGTATCTAGTGTGGTTTTCAACAATACATTTACACGTAAATGAACATACGAACCCATTTGCTGTGGATCTGTCCTCACTCAAGCATATTTGCCCACTTTCATCCCATCCTACACGCCTGTTTGTCGATAAATGGACTGAAAAGCCAAACCATTATGTTCATTGATGTATCATGCGTTGATATGTGAAATATCACAATTCAAAAAAGTCTGAAATTCAAAAAGAAATGAAGCAGTCAAAACTGTGTGGTAGCGCACCACCGCAACATCTGGATCGGAATAAAACTGCCACCGCACATTGGAAACCATACAGCATCAACACACAGCCAACAATCGCTTGGCGGTACAGCGGCGTACGCTCGGCATAACCTTGAATATACGGGATGTAGTTACCCTGCCACTGCAAATTGAGACAAACAGAAAAAGAGGAGGACATAGTTACCCCTCTCGCTGCCAGCTCTGCTTCAATCTTTGGCCAGTTCTCTGCGTTGTCCACGTAGTCAAGCAGCTTGTCGTAGGCCACGTAAAACTCCTCCGCATCCTGAAGGAAACCATAGCAGCAAGTTATACGCACTCACAGTAAAACCAATTAGCGGCAGAGGGGAGGTAACTCAGTCATCCCCAGGAAGGAGTTTCTCTTTTTTTCACCGTACGATAGGTAGAATGCAAAGAGAGTGAACAAAAGAACATGCGAGTGGGTAGGTCCATGTTATTTGATTAAACACCCCACAATGATGTGCTTGGCAAAAAAGGATGAAAAGGAAATTATTAGAACATTTTTGCTGCTTGTCAAATGGTTGTGTGATGTGTCTAGTGTGTTGGCGAAGTGTTTTGTGCTTGTCACCTCTCGCTTTCAGCCCTCACCACTGGCTAGCACCGTCCTTTTCAGGACAACGCGAAAAGAGAGCAGCTTGCGTCAGTCTCTCCTGCCAGTACATAACCTCTCCACAGCAAGCCCTTTGTAGTGCCTCCATCGTGGCGACAGGCGTGAACTGGGTACCGAAAGGCCCCAGGCTGAACTACAAGGACTCGGAGGAGGTTGGCCCCTAGACGTGTGGCATGCAGGCCCACCGGCGTGTGGATACGCCCTGGTGCCCACGAACCAACCCCCAACTATGGGTTAAATAGCCGGGCAGGACAGGCTCGTCAACCCTGGAAGGCAGCTGTTCTAGGAGAAGATCACCCCAAAATTAAAACGAGGGCAGAAGAGGCTCACTATCCCTGCAAGGAAACTCCTCTAGGAGAAGGACCACTCCAAATTTAAACCCACGTAGTCCCCCGAAGACATCGGCCATTAGGCGGGGAGCAGACCGGATGTCTACGCTTACTACGACAAAACCGTCGAACGCAGAAGAAGAACATTTTTGCTCAACTGACCTGAACTTAGACGGTAAAACTGTCCCATCCAACGCTGTTTCTGTGTGTGAGGTTGGTTTTTTTTAAAGCATTTTTCAGGGCACACGGAGGCTCTTTTCTCACACAAAAAGTACAGATCAATCAAGAAAGGATCAAATGAAAAATGCAGTTCAAGATGTAACCTTTCCATGTTTTAATACTTTTATCCTTGGATCTGGGAAGTAAAAATCAAAAGCTCATTACCTCAAGATGATCTTGCAGCATACTCCATCCAGTGAACAGGTAGTAAGCATACATTCTAACACCAAACTAAGCATAAAAAGTCCTACAATGTCTTGAAACATTTGTCTCTGTTCCTGTGAAATCAAGCAACTGTGCATAAAATCCAACACCAAACTCAGCATATCGAGTCCTCTGTACACTAAGTCTCACACTTTACTCTTTAGAGACGCCGGTGCATCTTTCTGCGTTGGCCTCTCAAATGTAAAATCGCGATCGACCCACGCCCAATTCTATTTGTAACGCATTCCTTCATCGCTGAAAGTGCCCCCTCGGTCAACAACATCTGTCCTGAAGGCCATTTCTTCCACAGTTTTCAAATATCTATTCTGTCCTAGGCGCAAAGACTCTGTGATTGAAGCACATGGTAATAACGGCGACGCGTTCATGCCGGAAATGCCTGTTAGCTTGTATGATCGTGAACGGACCAAGTAGGAATCGCAACCGTTTGAGAATTTTTTTTATTTTTTTTAGCAAACAGTGGTTTCGTCGTAGCGGAAATTCAAATCGTCGCAATTAGAATATGACTTCGTCGTATTTACGACGAAAGGCGTACCATTCCCAGGCCTGAAAGACAAAAGGTCAGTTGGACCTTGGCTGAAAATATGTATAGATCCAAATGTCCTGCTTTCACACCTTCTCAGCCGCGCTGTGCAGGTCAGAATTCGGTTCGCGGCCTAGCCGACCCAGTTGTTCCTGCCAGTGCGCCCGCACTGGCTGGTTACCAGGGCAATGGAAATCCAAAATGGCGGCCAGCAGAGTCTCACTATCTCTGGCGAGTGCTGTTTCTAGGAGATTTACAACACATTCCCTTCATTCTAATGCCCCACTATCTTGCACCAGTCTGTCAGCCAGGCAATTAGCTTGCTGTGTGTCGAGCCAGGGATGTGTATCCCCACTGTAATTGATAGTAGGCAGCTTTAAGTGAAACGGGCCCCTTGGCACTGAGCAGGAAATGGATTCCAGATGTTAAAACAAATGCCCCCTTATCTCAGTTCCCTCTAATCCTGTAGCTTTGCTGGTACCTAGACCTGTTGGGAGATATGCTATGCTGCAGGTTGTAATAAACAGTTCTAGAGAAGCAAGACTTGTCTGGGGGGAAAAAGGGTGGGGGGGGGGGGGGGGGGGGCGCCATGGGTTTGGTCTGTACTTTGGGACGAGTGTCTACTCCCACTCACTGTGCTCTCTGTTCTGTGGAAAGCAAGCACTACTGGAATGAATATGTGCCTTATCTAAAGGAAAGTGAATGTGTTGGTATCTGTGCTGTTTTATTTTGTTGTTTTTGTGTGGACTGTGCTCATTTTCATGCCGTCAAAATGAATTGTGAAAGTTGTATACAATACAATGGAGTGCAGTGTATTGGATTAGCAGTTATTCATTCTACTTTCTGGTGCAAAGGTAAGGCTTGCTTCATTCATTCTGCTTGCTGTTCTGTGTTTAGCATGCTTGTTGCCTCTAAAACAAAACTGTATTATGTCTGTAGTAAAAGTGTGCTAACACTTTCAAAACACACCAAAGCACCTCAATCAGTTAGTACTAATAAATACTTCTTACCAAATTGAAATGGGATTACAATTGCATTGAGTGGTATCTGCAGAAATCGATCTAGTCATGTGTCAAATTTCAAAAAGGAAATGCAACAAACGGCTCAGCTATCATTTAAATAAAGTTGTAAGTAAGAGTATTACAGCTACGGTCAGACAGGCCAGTTTGTTGCTGGCACCCTCAGCTGACTGGCTGGCTCGCTGTGTGCAGCTGGCTGGGCTATTTATAGATGGCTGCTCTAGATAACCGAATTCTCAGTGCTGGGAAGGTGTGCTTTGTCCTATGGTAGGAATATGACTGGTCAGAAAATCAACATGTCAAAACTACCAGTTTCAGCCAGTTGACCAACCACTGGTCAGACTGATGCGTCATATCAAAGAAGTATGTGTCAATGACCAAAGACTAAGGCCTGGGAACAACACATCTTGCATGCAAGGTTCATCGACGATTTTGAGAAAAGTTAATTATTTGAACCATCAGTGATTGTCTGCCTGCTTCAAAGACCGCTGGATCAACGTACTGTAAATGTAAGGTTTTGTTTTGTCAATAATTAAACGTTCCAATAACCTACAATTCTTGGTTTTTTGATTGTGGGAACAAGACTGCAGCAGACACTGACACACACTAATTACCTTGTCTGCCTTGATCAACAAAGAGCCCAGTAGGCGGCGACCCATGCTGGCAGACACTGGCACACACTAATTACCTTGTCTGCCTTGATCAACAAAGAGCCCAGTAGGCGGCGCCCCATGCTGGCAAACCACTGGCGGTTGTTGGGGTCCATGAAAATCTCCTGCACACACGACACCACACCATCAGTGTCAGTGAAACACAAGCTGAGAAAAAGATACGTTTCTGTACTAGCTATGATGGTGAAAAACCTGCAGGGCATGTCCACCTCCACCCCCCTTTCAACCACACAGAAAGAAACACACACACACGTACACACACACAGAAACACACACACACATACACACTCACACACACACACACACACACACACATACACACACGCGCACACACACACACACACACACGTACACGCACACAGAAACACACACACACACAGAAACACACACACAAACACACATGTATGTAGAGACCATTCCCCATTTGTTCTCTGCAGCACAAATTAGTTTACACAAGTTCTTCCAAATTTGCCAGTAAAGTTTCACTTGTTTTGACTTTAAATAAGCACACGCTCTGCCGTTTGACACTCACAAATCTTTTTCTTGGAGACACATCAACGCAGACACTTTCTTTATTTGGTGTTTAACGTCGTTTTCAACCACGAAGGTTATATCGCAACGGGGAGAGGGGGGAGAGGGGAGAGAGCCACTTATCAATTGTTTCTTGTTCACAAAAGCACTAATCAAAAATTTGCTCCTGGGGCTTGCAACATAGTACAATATATTACCTTACTGGGAGAATGCAAGTTTCCAGTACAAAGGACTTAACATTTCTTACAAACTGCTTGACTAAAATCTTTACAAACATTGACTATATTCTATACAAGAAACACTTAACAAGGGTAAAAGGAGAAACAGAATCCGTTAGTCGTCTCTTACGACATGCTGGGGAGCATCGGGTAAATTCTTCCCCCTAACCCGCAGGGGGCGCACTTGGCATTGCAATTCAACATTTCACACACATACGAAAGTCAGGGAATGACAAGACACTTAATCATAGTGTCAAGCCAAACAAGCCGTCCTCACCTCAAACGCCATACGAACTCCGTGTAGCTTGGCCAGGAATTCCACGTCAGATAAACAGTGAGCCATCTCTGACCTGAAAAACACGTCAGATAAACAGAGAGCCATCTCTGACCTGAAAAACACGTCAGATAAACAGAGCCATCTCTGACCTGAAAAACACGTCAGATAAACAGTGAGCCATCTCTGACCTGAAAAACACCAACAGTGTTTTCCTGAGATGTGTGCCTGCTGTCTGTATGTCCGTGTCTTCGTTCCCACTAAGGTGACATGCATGCTCACTGGAAAACACCCAGCTCCACCTTACACTATACAATGCCCCCCCCCCCCACCCCCCACCACTCCCTTCTAAGCCCCTTGTTTTAATACCACTCTCTTCCAAGACCCTAGTTTTCAGAGGTTCCCAAAATTACTTCTGAAGTTTTAACTCGATGTTAAGACTATTTCCCTTTAAAAACCCAACCTTCTCAGATCGTCTGAGGTCTTTCAGCCTCGCGCCACCTAATTGGCGTAGAGGCGCGTCCCCCGGGTGGTGGATGGGGGAGCCTTCTCTACTAACTTCTGAGAGAAGGTCGCATCACTCTCGATGCCGTGAACCTAATTAGGATCTTTTTCTTGTTTCTTCTCTATTTCTGCCTCCCCAAAGTCCTTTTACTTTCCTTTTCTCACCCATAAAATTCTTCACTTATTACCCTTGTTAAGTGGTTCTTGTATAGAATATAGTCAATGTTTGTAAAGATTTTAGTCAAGCAGTATGTAAGAAATGTTTAGTCCTTTGTACTGGAAACTTGCATTCTCCCAGTAAGGTCATATATTGTACTACGTTGCAAGCCCCTGGAGCAATTTTTTGATTAGTGCTTTTGTGAACAAGAAACCCTTAACAAGTGGCTCTATCCCATCTCCCCCTTTCCCCTATCCCATCTCCCCCCTTTCCCTCGTCGCGATATAACCTTCGTGGTTGAAAACGACGTTAAACACCAAATAAAGAAAAAAGGTCTTTCAGAGATTGGTTGAATATTGTTTTATTATCCTCCGTACAACCTATACGGCTATCCTGGACCAATGCAAGTCTATTTCCAGTCTCCATGCTTGAAGGTAGTTATGTTCAGGTCTTTCGCAGTAAAATGTAGAAGATTCTAAAAAGCTCATGTCTTTTCACATCTGTTTCTTCAAATCTTGTGAATGCCAATGCAGCCAGAAAGAATAGGGCACAGATCCGTGTTTGAGCCGCAGCAGCCAGAATGACTCACCGTAATTGCCTACAGGGCACAGAGCAGTGTTTGAGCTGCAGCAGCCAGAATGACTCACCGTAATTGCCTACAGGGCACAGATCCGTGTTTGAGCCGCAGCAGCCAGAATGACTCACTGTAATTACCTACAGGGCACAGAGCCGCAGCAGCCAGAATGACTCACCGTAATTGCCGACAGGGCACAGAGCTGCAGCAGCCAGAATGACTCACCGTAATTGCCGACAGGGCACAGAGCCATGTTTGAGCTGCAGCAGCCCGGTCTCGTAGAGTGGCACCATGTGCAGGATCTCGCGGTGACTCTCCAGGTCTGCCAGGTTGGCCATCTGTTAATATACACCAAGCATCCACATCGCTCATTCAAACGGGAAAATATAAATACAGTGTATATTTGGGCCAAAGGGACAAGCTGATGTGTCCTTATTGGGGGAGGACTCATATGGCAGGTACTACAGTATACATGTATATATGGCACTCCCCACTTTTCACCTCTCCTTCCCCCCCCCCCCCCCCACCCAAATAAATATTCATAAATCTAAAGAAATCCACCCCAACCCAGTAAAACACATCCTCACGTCTGTAGCAGAACAGAAGGAGTCCTGGTCACTGGACTCATCGTCCAGACTCCACCTCCTGTCAAGCTCGTCTTCCACCCCAGCGAAGACGGACAGTGCGGTTCCCAGGGCAACATGGTCGGCATGACGCTCGCACAGACGCTCGTAGTTGTCCTGCATGCGGTACGCCACATCTAGCAAGTTCTCCAGGCGGTGCTGTAAGGCAGCCGTGTCCGAGTCCTGTGTCAGCAAATAGCAATTATTATCACCTGATGTTTGGAGAAAGAGGGGGAGAGAGGAGAGAGGAGAGAGGGAGAGAGAGGGGGAGAGAGCAAGTTCTCCAGGCAGTGCTCAGATGCTGACGTGTCCGAGTCCTGTGTCAGCAAATAGCAATTATCATCATCTGATGTTTTGAGACAGAGGGGGAGAGAGGAGAGAGGGGGAAGGAGAGAGAGCGGCAGAGAGCAAATTCTCCAAGAGAGAATAAATAGACACATAAATAGAGAGGAAAAAAGAGAGAAAGAGAGAGTGAGACAGAAAGACAATGAAAAATAGACAGACAGAACGAGGAATAGACAGCTGTGGGCATGTGAACTTTAATAAAAACTGCTTGTGCTCAGATTTGACCAAACAGAGACCTCGACGAGCAGAAAGGGTTATTGTCATAAAACGTCATGTAATTCTGTGTATGTGTGTTAGCAACTTACAGGTATGGCGGGGTAGGGCTGGTCATCCAGGTAAGACATTTTCATGATGGCGTCCTCCCAGTACGACACGGCTGATGACAGACTTTCCATACCTGCAACCAGACAGGTAAATTGTAATGACATCAGTCACAAGTGAAATCAACTTTGCTTCCATAGCTATAAGTTGAATGTAGCCTAACAAACTTTCTACATCATTTCGGATTTCCAAACAACCACACAACTTTTCCTATCTGTTTTGGACGTGGATACACATACCGGCTGTGGTTCTGGATCTGACTAATGTGATGAGGACAAAACGCGTTTCGGAAAACACTGTTTCGTGTTTTCGCATCGTGTTTTGGGTTTTAGAGCATGCTTTAAAATCTGAAAACACGTTTCGGTTGTCAGCCAATGAACGCGTCATCGCCCTTACCAACTCAACCAGGACATGGAAGACAGGATGTTTTGTATGTAACTGGTTTTGTGCCTGCATACATGTACAGTACATACCAAAGGGGATTTATTTTTATTTTTAAGGCAATGCAATGAGACCCTCATTTTAAGGCTACTCCCCCCCCCCCCCCCCCCCCCTCCCTTCAAGTTCAAGACCTTGGTTCTCAGATTTTCTGTTCTTAGCCTCTGTAAATACTCAATTTAAAGACTCTCTACATGTTTAGAGCTGATTTTCTGTTTTTGGGGAGGGTGGGCTACACCGTTGCTGAGCTGGGAGAGGGGGGAACATCCCTGCCTTTATCCCACCACATGCAATGGTTCTGAACCAACCCCAAACCTCCCAGTCCCAGGGAAAGACTGGCTTCTTATTAACTGTTAAGCACTAAGCCAGCTTTTGGTGGTAATATTGGTACTGTAGAACCCCCCCTATTAAAACCCACCATTCATAGACCTCTCCCCTAGTTTTACATTTTTTTTCTCTCATAGTAATCATCATTAGTCATAGCATAACTTAAGTAATTTTGTGTAAATTCAACTCTATTTTAAACTAGGCATGGTGCTGAAGGAATGGCAATTTCAGCTGAAATAAAGCCGGGGGTCGGGGGCCGCTCAGGCCCCCTGGCGGGGTGAAGGGGCAGCGCCCCTTGTGGGGGTCAGGGGGCGTTGCCCCCTGAAGCTGACGACTTTTTACTAATTCAAATGTGTTTAGTGCCCTCTCCTTGAAGCTGAGAGGGATATAAGTGAAAGATAACAAGGCTTGAGTAAGAAAAAATAATAATCTCAAGTCAATCAGCAGATTTTTATTTATTTTTTTTATTTTTTATTTTATTTTTTGTTGTTGTTGATTTTCGTTTTCGGCGGAAGAGTACCATGCCTGTTAAAAATCCCTCCCTTTTAAATTTAAGACCTAATTTTCTGACATGTTTGGAGGTCTTAAAACCAGGGTTCCACGGTCGGTATACCTGATGGTTGATATACCTGATGGTTGACAGGAAAAGCAATTAAGGCATGAACAGACTTTCTCACCAAGCGAGCACAGCTCCAGAGGACTCATGTTTGCGGTGTCGAGGCCGGAGTGTGTGATGGTGGAGGTGGAGGAGGAGACTGAAGCGCCCCCTAGGCTGGACATGGACGCCGACAGCGAGCGCTGACGTATGTGTTCCAACATGGACCCTGTGTGGCTCGCTGTGCTCTGAGCGCTCCGTCGTGATGTGATGTCTGGACATGTGGAAGAGAAAAAGGAGATAAGATAAGACAGAGGATTTTTCCCAAAATCGACGTATGCTGCCTGAATGGCGGGGTAAAAACGGTCATACACGTAAAAATCCACTCGTGCAAAAATATGAGTAAACGTGGGAGTTTCAGCCCATGAACGAAGAAGAAGAAGAAGACAGAGAATTAAGTTATTAACACTAACAGCAGTAAATGATAAGACAAATGATTAACAGAAGTACATGAAGATTTTGTAAATTATACATTAAAACTCAAAGACAGTTTGTTTGCAAGTGCCTATGGATACTTCAGGAACACAACGAACAGTAATTATTAGACTAAGTAACATAAATACAACACAAAGACATACAATCTTTCCTTCACAGTCAAACTCAAACCCGCATATTTCACACACACACAGTGATCGACACAGTACACTCACACACACACACAACTCATTTGCATGGTATACTTTCTTTATTTGGTGTTTAACGTCGTTTTCAACCGTTCAAGGTTATATCGCGACGGGGAAAGGGGGGGGGGGGGGGGGGGCGGGGGGGTGGGGGGTGGGATAGAGCCACTTGTTAATTGTTTCTTGTTCACAAAAGCACTAATAAAAAAATTGCTCCAGGGGCTTGCAACGTAGTACAATATATGACCTTACTGGGAGAATGCAAGTTTCCAGTACAAAGGACTTAACATTTCTTACATACTGCTTGACTAAAATCTTTACAAACATTGAGTATATTCTATTCAAGAAACACTTAACAACCTGGGTAAAAGGAGAAACAGAATCCGTTAGTCGCCTCTTACGACATGCTTGGGAGCATCGGGTAAATTCTTCCCCCCAACCTGCGGGGGGAGCATGGTAAACTAAAATGCACCCACAACACACACACACATGTATACAAGTTACACCAACAGACCCGCCACAAGCACTACACTGTACTTCTTCTACAAGCAATGTGGAACCTTTCAGCACGTGTACGGAAACGTGTACAGGTAACGTCTTCAAATAGTTTTTAGGTCACGCGTTTGCCAAGATCTGCAGTCTTGGTTTCTTGGGAGCAAATTAACGTATGCATTTGGATATAAATGTAGACTAAAAGTGGTTCAAGGGTGACGCAATATCAACACGTACGTGTACAGGTCTTTGCTATACGTTCGATCATCTAGAACACAGTAGTACCAGCACCACAACAATAACTTCAGCACATATAATTTACCTCTCCTCACTCTAACTAGTCTAAGGCCAAAAAAAAAAATAGGTGTGGTTACGGTAACATAGCCAAAAAAAATAGGGTAGGAAGGTAGGCAATCACTTTTTTTTTTTTAACTTTTTTTTCTAATGTGTACAAATTAAACCTACTTGACAGGGAAATAAGTGTGCGACTCGGGCGATTTTGCTTTCATTGCGTTTTCTGCACTTTTTTTGTTTTTTTTTGTTTTGACAAATGCAATAAAAAGTTATAGGGTCGGCCCCTAAAAATAGGGTAGGTCGGGTTACCGTAACCACACCTATTTTTTTTTTAGGCCTAAGTCTAACCCTGGTCTCACCTCCATTGGGTGTGTTGGTTCCGCTTCTGGCCGAGGTTGAGTGTTGAGTGTGAGTCAGTCGCTGGTGTAGTCTCTGGTTCAGATGGCGCTGTCGTTGCTGTTGTTTTGCGTCAAGTTTTTTCTGAATCTGCTGTGCCCGTCGTCGTCGCCGACGGAAAAACGCTGCCATAAAGCTCATCACTGCCAGACCCAGCGTCAAACCTAGTGCCGTCAGCTTGACATGACGCGGAAAACGTGTCAACTGTGACACATGTGCTGGTAAATGTCTTTGGAATTCTGCGAAGCTTTTGAACATGGTGGAATGTTATCACTGACACTGTCCTGTGGGTGTGACTGTCCTGAAGCCAGTCAGTGCCACAAAGTGAAAGTGAAACCTAAATAATCATCAGCAAAAATCCATATATAATATATTGTGGCATCTCAAATTAAAATTGAATATCGTGGCGGACAAAACAGAAGAAGTATCTGAGGGACGATTACTGAACATCGCCCAGGTCTGATTCCTGTGTAGATTATTGGATGATACGATCACGTTTAAACTGACACTCACAAATCTATTGATCTACCTTGAGCACCTACACGTTCAGTGTTTCACATCTATTCCACCGGCAATCGATCCAAAATAATGATTCTCTGTAAAATGTAAGAGAAATGGCCACTTCTATCACTATTATATTACAAGGCCTGGTTCTTTCCTCATCGTCAAAGATCCCGAGAAATTGACTTGATCTTGGGTCAGCACCAAATCACTTCCAGTTTCAGTACTCCAAAAGCCGGCGACTTTTCTGAAAGAAATTTCACTCTTTGTTGTCGGACTGAGCAGACAATAAATCCAGCATACATTCAGTCGTCATTTCTTATCCGAATCGTGGATAGCTCACGGTCCTCGGGCTGACCATTTGGTTAGCAACACTGTCATCCAAAGGTCACACGACTATCCATAGTTTGCCTTTCGAATCGCCATGCGATGGTGACAACCTTGACATTCTTCATGCTAAGCCAGCAATTTGCTAATTTTCGTATCCTGTTCTTGTTTTGCTTCGTTTTTGCAAAACGATTTCTCTTCTTATCTAATCTGCATCCACTTTTAAAAACGTAGGACAGACTACACATTTAATGTAAAAATGAACCTGTAACTAAACTAAACAATTATTATTCCATGAAAAATTGGGGTTGACGATGCAAGGGGAATGATCCCATTTTCAATCACACTTCTTTGTGTAACAATTGTCTCCCCTGCATGCTCAGGGACAATTCGACGACGCGAAGCGTTTTGTTGAGGGTGCGAAGCGTTCGAACCTCCTAGGGGGGTCCGGAGACATGCCCCCAGAAAATGTTGATAAAAACAGAGACATGTGTGTATGTCTCTGATAAAAACAAGGAAAATGGAGCAATCTAGTGCAATCTGAGCCAAGAAACATCCCCTAATACACTCCAAAATTTGAATAAAAACAAGGACCAATCTGGTGCAACCTGAGCCAACTAATTACCCAACTACTTTCCAAAACCGTCACTTAGAAGACAAAGGCCGGCTCTAAGGGGGGTCCGTGGGAATGCCCCGCGGGAAATTTTTGATAAAATTCAAGGAAAATTAAGCGATCCGTGGTGCAATCTGAGCCATCAGATTTTCTTTATTTTCATTTTTTTTCTTCTTTTCTACTGTTTTTGTTTTAAAGGTCCTTGTCTACATTTTTATACCGAAATCGCCATTTGACCATTAAAATGCAGAGTCTATTATCTACATTTTTCAACAATACACCCCCTTTCGATCAGGAAAGACGAAGCCAGTGTAGCCGTTTGAAAATTCATTGTAGTATTCCAGCGTAGTACTCATAGTAGGATATCCTTATTTGGAAAATGCCAAGCGCAAAACTCCTCTCAAATCCTGTGCATTTTGTGCGTTTAAAAAAAAAGCGTGGACAGCGCTCCAGTGTCAAACTGTTGCTGCACTTGTCAGTTTGGGCGTGGCTATAAGCATCGTGACATAAATTTGATTGGTCAGTATTTTTAGGCAAAGCACATGTTCTCAGCAAACAGAAAACAAAATATTGGAAGCGTGAGTCAAGCTACCCAAAAATAAAATCTTTTTTTACATATTTTTTTTTCTATAACTTTTTTCCCCATGGTTCATTCATCATCTAACATAACTTTTTAGCGAAATCTAACCATAAGATTATGGGAAAAAAGCAAAAATGTAGACGACCACCTTTAAGGCTGGAGCGGGGGGGGGGGGGGGGGGGGGGGGGGGGTGGACTTCGTGTGTGTGTGTGTGTGAATAATAGAATAGAATATAATAGAATAATCTTGTAGGCCCATTGCCACGAAACCTTAACTGAGGCTTATACAGCACAAACCAAACAACAGAAATAAAAGAAGAGTCATTGTGTGTGTGTGTGTGTGTGTGTGTGTGTGTGTGTGTGTGTGTGTGTGTGTGACTGCGCCGGTGTGTGTGTGTGTGTGTGTGTGTGTGTGTGTGTGTGTGTGTGTGTGACTCGTGTGTTTGTTTTGCATGCCAAAGCCGGCGTGCGTAATTTTAGTCTCAAACCTTTGCCTCCCACTCAGTCGAACAGTCAGTCAGGACAAAAGCAGCACAAACAAAAAGGTTCGAGCAGCAGTTCCAATATTTATTCACTCCACAACAATCAATGACATTGTTAAAGACATACGAAACCGATAAAAAAAACACCCAATCAGAAATAAAAAAAAGACTTCTCTTTATGTCCCCCCCCCCCCCCCCTCCCCGCCAAATCCTACCCCCCCCCCCTCCCCCTCTTTCGAAGTGAAATCTCTGACGTCAAAAGCAAAACAAAATGGCGTCACGTAAAACTTCTGTCACTCTGTCTGCATGTCTCCCGAGGATAAGTGACAGGGAATTTCGAAAATGAAGTTTGTCTCGGTGACTTCAAAATATCAGCAGCAGACTGTGCATGTTCGGTTTCGTAAATCATAAATCCTTAATTATTCAATGCCATGTAATATCAAGTTTATACCGTCCGACACGGCTGCGAAACAATTACACATTAACATCACGGTGTGTCAACTGATTCCGTTCATCCACCGGATGTTTCCGTTCATCCGCAGGATGTGTCCGTTCATACAGCCCCATTTTCGTCACTTGCTTCGGGAAAAACGTTGTGGTAAGTCGTGTGGGCAGCGCGCTTGTGTGATATTGAAAGAATAAGGTAGCGAAATGGTTGGGCTATGTGTACGATAAGTACCAAGGTGCTAGTGAATCCTAATAATAACACACGCGGGCCGAACGTGGCAAAATTGCCTGATTTTTTTTAACATTTTCTTGTTTTTCTCGCTCTGTTATCGAATCTGACCCTTGATTTGCACATGATCACCAAAACCATTGCCTGTTACGACATTTCGCTTGAACAGAAGTTTATAGAAACCCATGGCTTTTGTACAATCACTTGTCTTTTGAAAACATACAGATTCCGTTCATACCCCATGTTTCCGTTCGTACAAAAGTGCATGTTTCCCTTCGTACGAAAAGCGTTTCCGTTCATACACATTCGTTAGATCAGAGTGAAACAGGCCCCCACTACAAGTTCTGTGTATTCCAATCGTCTTCAAATAGCACAAAGTACGAATGCGGGTGATATTGGGCCTATGTGAACCATAAGACGAATTGAATTTGCAAAAAAACAGTTTTGTGTCCGTTCGTACTGATTTTGACGGGAAAATGTGTCCGTTCGTACCACTTTCATCAAATGTTTCCCTTCGTACCCTTTTCAGTAATGTGTTCAGTGACGGAGCTTTCTGTGTGTTTTGATAAGAACGAAGATTGATTTGTGCAGTTGTGCTTGCTTTGCAGCACTGCAACTAAGACTGAACTAAGTAACATGTACATTTGTATGTTACTCCTATCATGCCATTTGCTTCACCTGTGATAATCATGAGCAGAATTTAGACAAATCAAGAAAAAACATTATCCAGGCTCTATCAGTCCTTTTTACATTTAGTCAAGTTTTGACTTAATGTTTGAACATAAATGGGGAATCGAAACGAGGATCGTGGTTTATGTGTGTGTGTCTGTGTGTGTGTGTGTGTGTGTGTGTGTGTGTGTGTGTGTGTGTGTGTGTGTACGTGTGTGTGTGTGTGTGTGTGTGTGTGTGTGCGTGCGTGCGTGCGTGTAGAGCGAAACTACTGGACCGATCTTTATGAAATTTTACATGAGAATTCCTGGGATTAATATCCCCGGACGTGTTTTTCTTTTTTTCGATAAATATTTTTGATGACGTCATATCCGGCTTTTTGTAAAAGTTGAGGCGGCACTGTCACACCCTCATTTTTCAATCAAATTGATTGAAATTTTGGCCAAGCAATCTTCGACGAAGGCCGGACTTCGGTATTGCATTTCAGATTGGTGGCTTAAAAATTAATTAATGACTTTGGTCATTAAAAATCTGAAAATTGTAAAAAAAACATTTTTTATAAAACGATCTGAAAATTTACGTTCATCTTATTCCTCATCATTTTCTCATTCTAAAAACATATAAATATGTTATATTTGGATAAAAACAAGCTCTGAAAATTAAAAATATACAAATTATTATCAAATTTAAATTGTCGAAATCAAATTAAAAACACTTTCATCTTATTCCTTGTCGGTTCCTGATTCCAAAAACATATAGATATGATATGTTTGGATTAAAAACACGCTCAGAAAGTTAAAACGAAGATGGTACAGAAAAGCGTGCTATCCTTCTCAGCGCTACTACTACCCCGCTCTTCTTGTCAATTTCACTGCCTTTGTCATGAGCGGTGGACTGACGATGCTACGAGTATACGGTCTTGCTGAAAAATTGCATTGCCTTCAGTTTCATTCTGACAGCTTGACTAAATGTTGTATTTTCGCCTTACGCGACTTGTTTTATAAACGTCTTTGATGACGTCATATCCGACTTTTTGTAAAAGTTGAGGCCGCACTGTCACACCCTCATTTTTTTATCAAATTGATTTTAAAACTTTAGCCAGGCAACCCCCGTACTATGGGATTGCATTTCAGCTTCAAAGCTTAAAAAATGATAAAAAAAGAAGTTTGGTCATTAAAAATCTGAAAATGCTAAAAGACTGAATGTCTAGGTTTAGCTTGCAGAAAGCATATTTTGAACAGGTTTCACATAAGTTTAGATCTGTGAAATGACATTGTGTAAGGAAACTGGAAGAAGACACACTTATCAAAATGTTTGCTCTTCAGTAAGATTTTAAACAGGGATGGTATTGCACCAGAAAAGCCACAGTCGCGTGTTGTTGCACTCATGAACAACATGCATTATGGGTTATACATAAGTCGAATTAGGGGTATTAAAATGCTAATTGCACAAGCTTTCTACCAAAAATCACAAACGTCATGAAAAGCGTACGAAGGGAAACAATTTGATGAAAGTGGTACGAACGGACACATTTTCCCGTCAAAATCAGTACGAACGGACACAAAACTATTTTTTGCAAATTCAATTCATCTTATGGTTCACATAGGTCTAATATCACAGGCATTCGTACTTTGTGCTAGCCTATTTGAAGACGATTGGAATACACAGAACTTGTAGTGGGGGCCTGTTTCACTCTGATCTAACGAATGTGTATGAACGGAAAC
The DNA here is from genome assembly GCF_037325665.1 of Littorina saxatilis. Lineage (NCBI taxonomy): Eukaryota > Metazoa > Mollusca > Gastropoda > Littorinimorpha > Littorinidae > Littorina > Littorina saxatilis. Next base: position 7,126,715 of record NC_090259.1, on the reverse strand, counting down.
GCTTTTCGTACGAAGGGAAACATGCACTTTTGTACGAACGGAAACATGGGGTATGAACGGAATCTGTATGTTTTCAAAAGACAAGTGATTGTACAAAAGCCATGGGTTTCTATAAACTTCTGTTCAAGCGAAATGTCGTAACAGGCAATGGTTTTGGTGATCATGTGCAAATCAGGGGTCAGATTCGATAACAGAGCGAGAAAAACAAGAAAATGTTAAAAAATCAGGCAATTTTGCCACGTTCGGCCCGCGTGTGTTATTATTAGGATTCACTAGCACCTTGGTACTTTTCGTACACATAGCCCAACCATTTCGCTACCTTATCCTTCAATATCACACAAGCGCGCTGCCCACACGACTTACTACAACGTTTTCCCCGAAGCAAGTGACAAAAATGGGGCTGTATGAACGGACACATCCTGCGGATGAACGCCTACGGAAACATCCGGTGGATGAACGGAATCAGTTGACACACCGTGAACATGCTTCCATTTGAAACTTCGAGGTCTTCATCGGGGATTGACGCCCGACCAAAGGTAATTGAAGCCCAACGGAGCGAAGCGACGGAGGGCTTCAATTAGACTTTGGGAGGGCGTCAATGCCGATGAAGACCTCGAAGTTTCAAATGGAAGCATGTTAATGTTATTGTAATTCAATCTGACGACGATCTCTTTCCTGCTTTCATGCGGTTGTAAACAGACAGAATTGGTTCTGTTCTGTTCACACACTACTTTCAGTCCGCCTACCTGCAAGGGTCAAGTCCCCAAAAATGTGTCTCTGTATTCCTATCGTATCACTCTGCTCCTGTTTTGTTTTCTTTCACACACATTTTCCCTTCTTTGTTGACGGGTTTCTGGACAGCAAACTCTAAAACAAATTCTTTTCATCACAAAATCGATCTTTGGAATTGACTGACGTAGTCCGGAAGAATTCATGCATCAACTTACGTCACATATTCGACGTCATCACTTCGCATACCTTATGGTCTCGGTATTTCGTTGGCCTTCATATTTCCTACTTGTAAAATGACCCTTAAAACTAACCGAGACTAGTTGAGGCTGTATCAATGCGCTTCGCCAGCAGGTTAATTTTTTCAATTTTGTTAATGGATTTTTTTAGCAGGGCCGGACCCGGGGGGGGGGGGGGGGGGGGGGGG
>NC_090259.1:7120783-7125359 GCF_037325665.1 Littorina saxatilis | reverse complement strand
CACAATGAAGGCTGAATCATAGTTTTGAATATCATCACACGTCGAGTATCATAAAACGATACAGGGTAGGCTATTGTATTTGGTATCTAACTGGCTAATGACAAACATGAATAATATTTTGTAAGCGGCGTGCTTATGTTTGTAATAATCATGTTGTTTTTACATTAAGTCAAATTTTGAATTGTTTGTTTGGTTGCTTAACGCCCAGCCGACCACGAAGGGACATATCAGGGCGGTCAAATTTTGAATGTGTCTTGTGCAAAAAAATAAAGAAAAAGGCTATTTCACGGTTTTCTTCATTTCTAAACAAAACTGTTTTGATGAAACACAACAAAACTATATGTGTTCTTGTCTAGAAGGCAACAAAATACAATGAAATCAATTTTGGGATTCCATTTCCGATTTTTAAAAAGAGTAACAAATTGGCGAATTTTGAATGAAACTTTTATCGATCATTTGTTTAAAGTACCAAGCTGAAATGCAATTCCATAACTCATGCTAGGCCAATGATCATGTGTGACAAAAATTGCAATTAAATGAATGAAAGAATGTAGCCATGACAGTGAGGATTCGATTTTTAGCAAACCATCAAATATGACGGCATCAAATAGCCCTGTCGAAAATCGGAGAAAACCAGCACAAGCTTGGTGACCTAAAAACCGTGCACACCAATTTTCACAACAAGCCCCGTCCAGTAGATTTTAAGAAAATGCTTTGCACGAACACGAATAACACATACACCCACAAACATACCTAGGGAGCCAACCTCACACTCCTTCCTCATTAAATTTTTCAGTCAAGTATTGGCTGAATGTAGCACATAAGTTACAAAACATTTGTATGTTCCAAACTATATAGGCATAAATTTCGCAAACTGAACTTTAAAAAATCACAAAAAATCAACTCAGTGGTGAATGTTTTCAATGTTTGAATATTTTATTTATTGGCCATTTTAGTGTTTATAAACCTTCGCTTTATTGATTTTGAATAGAACATCATGAAATGACAATTTTTCAAAAAAAGTGACTGAGTCCAAGCGCAATGATTTCGGAAAACCTTCAGTGTTCAATGCTTTGGCCAGCTCCAAGCATCCCAATCGCTTGCTTGCTGTCTCTCTCCTTCATCAAGTCGTGGCATGATTGCGATATCTGATACAGCCAAACAGCCAGTTGCATTTTATAGGGCCATACACTATCTTTTTATATTTAGTCAAGTTTTGACTAAATATTTTAACATCGAGGGGGAATCGAAACGAGGGTCGTGGTGTATGTGCGTGCGTGTGTGCGTGTGTGTGTGTGTGTAGAGCGATTCAGACTAAACTACTGGACCGATCTTTATGAAATTTGACATGAGAGTTCCTGGGTATGAAATCCCCGAACGTTTTTTTTCATTTTTTTGATAAATGTCTTTGATGACGTCATATCCGGCTTTTCGTGAAAGTTGAGGCGGCACTGTCACGCCCTCATTTTTCAACCAAATTGGTTGAAATTTTGGTCAAGTAATCTTCGACGAAGCCCGGGGTTCGGTATTGCATTTCAGCTTGGTGGCTTAAAAATTAATTAATGACTTTGGTCATTAAAAATCTGAAAATTGTAAAAAAAAATAAAAATTTATAAAACGATCCAAATTTACGTTTATCTTATTTTCCATCATTTGCTGATTCCAAAAACATATAAATATGTTATATTCGGATTAAAAACAAGCTCTGAAAATTAAATATATAAAAATTATTATCTATTATTTTTTTTCGAAATCAATTTAAAAACACTTTCATCTTATTCCTTGTCGGTTCCTGATTCCAAAAATATATAGATATGATATGTTTGGATTAAAAACACGCTCAGAAAGTTAAAACGAAGAGAGGTACAGAAAAGCGTGCTATCCTTCTCAGCGCAACGAATACCCCGCTCTTCTTGTCAATTCCACGGGCACTGCCTTTGCCACGGGCGGTGGAGTGACGATGCTACGAGTATACGGTCTTGCTGCGTTGCGTTGCGTTCAGTTTCATTCTGTGAGTTCGACAGCTACTTGACTAAATATTGTATTTTCGCCTTACGCGACTTGTTTACGTTATTGTCTCCCGTTCAGCCCATTGTCTTTATTAGCACAGTGAGCTGTGGCTGGATCAGCAATACTGCAAAGCGCACGCTGACAGCGTGAAACATTTGCTCCGACACTCAAGATGTCAACTACAGATTACAGGTTCAATCTGATTTTCGTTTGAGAGCAAAATCGTTCAATGCACTATTTGCAGAATTTATGCCTTTCAGTATAGAAATGCGCTTCCCAGTATTGTTGGTGGTCTCAAGTAAAGTGAAGTTGAACATTAAAGCGGGATTTCCAGTCAACTGTTTTCTTCATTTTGAGCATTATTGTTTACATCGAAAACAGTCACACTTGATATTTTTAGAATCAGAAACTGATAGGGATTACAGGGGTATCAATCTAATGAGTTATTCAGTTATTATTGGCTATCAATTATGAAGTAGTGTGTCCCATCGTTACATTTCTTTATTGTTGTTTTTATTGTAATGTAATTTTTTTCAAATTCATCAAACCGTAGTGCTTTTTAAAAATAAATATTGCCTTGCCTTGCCTTGCCTTGCCTTGCCTTGCCTTGCCTTGCCTTGGAAATAACTCCGTCGGGTTTGTTTGGGTTGCTTTTCCTCTGACAAATCAATTCACAAGTGCTGCTGTCCACGTGTGTCCGACACACCCCTCGATAGTAAATGGCCCCTCTAATGTTTGGCTGAGTAAAAAGCATTCACTCTTTCACAACTCATCCAAACCCGACGCAGTTTTGTTTTGCGGAAATTGTCTATTAAACAAAAAAGAAGAACAATATTTACAAAATGCAAACCAAAAAACAAAACAAACAAACAAACAAACAAAACATCAAATCTCCGACGGGAATTGTATTTACTTGACGTATAATGGGCACACAGCAAATAATTGAACCTAAAAGGGCTGAAAATTCGCCTTCGATAAGGGGTGAATTTTTTTTCACAGGTTTGCAGAATCATGCTCCAAGTGATGGTATGAAAGGCAATGATGAGAAGACCCCTGGCAGTGAATTCCGTGAGTCTGGGTCTGTGTCCCGTGTCAACGCTTGGGTAAATATATGACAATGTAGTGGTATTGAGAATGTATACAAATAGCATTGTAATTAAGTTTCTGATGCAACATTCGGTTTTTGCTGAAACACATTTTCAAAGCGTTGAAGACCATCAATATCAGTGCCGCTGACTGCTGCGTTGTTGCGTGCAGCGTGGCTGACCGAAATCTCCACCAACTCCCCCCCCCCCCCTCCGCACCCCTATCCTTCCAACACACACACACACGCTCACGCTCACGCGTACGCGCACACACAGACACACGCACCTACACGCACACACATTCACACACACACACATACACACACACACACACGCGCGCGCCGGCGCGCGCACGCACGTACGCACGCAAGCACATACACCCACCTATCCACACACACCCTCAAACACTCACACACACACACACACACACACGCGCGCGTGGTTAAAATCCCCCACAACGTTCACAAATCAGTCCTTTCCAACCTCCCTCGAATTTCACAGCGTGTAAAACAGACCAAGCCATCTTGTTCGCGATGCTGTGTCGCTTTTAAAGGTCGGAAAACTCATCCATTCTTCTCAACATTCTCCGCGCGAATTGCGTCCCTTGGGTCCTGTCTTTTAGACTCGGCTGTTCTGGCGGTGGTGGCATTATGCAGATTAGAAGGGCAAAGTAACGAAAGCTGTGATCATCCGGCTTCCACTACAAGTGCACGCTGGGACAAAATAGAGGAGTTGGCTTTACCTCGTTTTCAACCAGACTTGTTTTTGTTTTTTGTTTTTTTTAAATCTTGTGAGAGGTTTTCCTCAGGTTGTGAGGTGCGGTGACCGGGGCTACCTTTCTGTCCGTTCCATTCGATTTTAGATCATGACTGCATGGCGATTGTTCACGCTGGCTGTTCAGTGTTGCGTGGCTGTGCTCTCCTCCATTAGGCATAGCTTTTAGGATTATAGAAATATTCCGTTATCCTGGTATCATTAATAAGGTCATTTAATTTCCTTTGTTGGATCAATAAATGTTATGAGTTATGAGTTATGAGTTATGAGTTATGTGACTATACGTGTGACATTCAAAGCTTTGCTTGGCCAACACTCGGCCAAAATGAAAAGTCAGTTTGCGCAACCTCCATCTCTGTTCGCCTACCTCCATGCCCCCCCCCCCCCCCCCCCCCCACACACACACCGTTTGAGAGACCCGCTTTTTCAAACCCTGATGTATCAGTCGGAGTTGGGAGTTGGGAGTTGGGGTTCTCTCTCTCTCTCTCTCTCTCTCTCTCTCTCTCTCTCTCTCTCTCTCTCTCTCTCTCTCTCTCTCTCTCTCTCTCTCTCAACAACAACAGCAGCAGCATCGGCAGCAACAACAACAACAGGGTGGGGGTGGTGAAGACTGGCGAGGCTAAAGCTAGTTACATGCAGAACAAAATCGAAGAAGCAGGACTTCATACAAAAAAACACCCACCAGAAACACAACAAGGACAACATGA
>NC_090259.1:7105783-7115783 GCF_037325665.1 Littorina saxatilis | reverse complement strand
AGTCATGTGACACCAGTACTTACTGACAATTATTATTATTATTATTATTATTATTATTATAAAAAAAATCACATACTTAATTGACATAAAGCTTACATGCATGTTGTTGATGTTTAGTGTATCCAATTGGAGGGAGGCAGGGCTCCCCAAAGTTCGCGTCCCTGCGTCTTATGCGCACTAGAAGTCGGAGTCACGTACTAGAAAATCAGTCATGGAGGGGGTCCCGGGACGCACTAAACCTATAGAGAGCGGGTCCCGGGACGCACTAAACCTATAGAGAGCGGGTCCCGGGACGCACTAAACCTATAGAGAGCGGGTCCCGGGACGCACTAAACCTATAGAGAGCGGGTCCCGGGACGCACTAAACCTATAAAGAGCGGGTCGCGGGACGCACAATATTTCAACTATCGTGCATACTGTAGGTTCTCTTTTCAGACTGTAGTCGTCAGTCAATTATATTGCAAGCACAAATGCCAATTTCACGCCGGAAAGATATGGAAAAGAGTGTGTTTGTTCCATTTAATAAGATATAGTTGAAGTGTCCTCTTCGAATATTCTAATAAACAAGAAATTCCTCCGAGGTAGGAAAAACACCCCCGTCCTTAGCATTCTCACTGCCACCAACTGAGCAGGCACTGCTAACAAGTGTGGTTATTTCCCTTTGACCATTAATATGTCCCTCTATAAGTCCTTGTAGAATCTTAATCCACCAATAACTCCCTAACCGTGTGTTTGACTGGTCCCAATTTTTGTAAGGACCGTCTCAGGAATGTATAGAACCTGTTCACCAAGTTTGGTGACGATCGGTCCGTTCATTCTTGAGATCTATATGCGAACACAAACAAACAAACAAACAAACAAACAAACACATCGAGCGAAACCTATACACACCCCTAATACCGGGGGTGTAAAAAAAGACACTTCATATCACACTATTCGTGATGAAAAGGCGTTATATGAACACAGGGGGTTTGGGGACCATGGACTCTTGGGACCCTCTAACATTCCGCGTAGGGGGTCCACGGACCCTCTAAACATTGACACTGAGTGGGGGTCCCGCAACCCTCTAGGACGGGCGTATTCCATGTAAAATCTTCCTCGCGCCCCCTAATTGGCGTAGAGGCGCGTCCCCCGGGTGGTGGATGGGAGAGCCTTCTCTACTAACTTCTGAGAGAAGGTCGCATCACTCTCGATGCCGTGAACCTAATTAGGATCTTTTTCTTGTTTCTTCTTTATTTCTGCCTCCCCAAAGTCCGTTTACTTTCCTTTTCTCACCCATAAAATTCTTCACTTATTACCCTTGTTAAGTGGTTCTTGTATAGAATATAGTCAATGTTTGTAAAGATTTTAGTCAAGCAGTGTGTAAGAAATGTTAAGTCCTTTGTACTGGAAACTTGCATTCTCCCAGTAAGGTCATATATTGTACTACGTTGCAAGCCCCTGGAGCAATTTTTTGATTAGTGCTTTTGTGAACAAGAAACACTTAACAAGTGGCTCTATCCCATCTCCCCCCTTTCCCCTATCCCATCTCCCCCCTATCCCTCGTCGCGATATAACCTTCGTGGTTGAAAACGACGTTAAACACCAAATAAAGAAAGAAAGATGGAAAACCTTGGCCAGATGGCGAGCACGGCTGTTTTCACGAGAAGGAGTGTGCCTTTCCAAAGAAAACAGGACATGTCTATCTTTCTTGTGGGAACACTGAGACTATATTAGGCAAAAAAAAAGAAGGTCTGTTTACGGTAACATAGGGTGAAATAATAGGGTCGGTAGGTCGGCTTTTTTTTTCTTTTTTTTCTTTTCTTTTTTCTCCTCTCTCTATGATGTTTCACAGTTCATTTCTTCTCATCAATCCCTGTTTTTGCCCAACATAACTATAAACAGTACTTTGAGCTTACCTCCCTTCTGTCGTCTGCTGTTTGAGCGCAAACAGCTCTATTTTGGATGCGTTATTTTTTTTTCAGACGATCCAAAAAAAAGATTAGGGTCGGGCCTAAAAACTAGGGTCGGTCGGGTTACCGTAAACAGACCTATTTTTTTTGGCCTTATTCCATGCGGAACAGATACCGTCGATTGCTATTTTCCGGATGTTCAAACTGTCACGGCAATATTCCAGCCATTTCATTATCGACACGACCATGTGGTAACGGCAAGAAGTGGGCGACTGAGCAAGATCTGGGAAAACCTCAGCGCCAACTATCGTCTGAGAACAATTATGCACATAAGGTGTGACCCGCAGTCACTTGGCGTGTGGTCACAAAAGCCTAGAAAATGCGATATATATAAATTGGATCATTTCTGATGACTACTTTTTAAAGCCATATGTTGTGCGAATCTTTATGGAAAGGAAAGAGAGAATGCTTTATGTCCTACAGGCTAAATAATTAACCCATTATTGCCTAGCGTCCTCATATGAGGACACCTCGAATTTAGGCATTTCTGTCAGTGCCAATAAGTGAATGACTCATTTTTTTATAACACACATATCAAGGGGGAGTAGTCTGAAGCAAACATTGCGTGCTAGAGTTTCTTCCCCTCCATAGCTTCCAGCAGCAGCCATTTTGGATTACACATGTGCTGTGTGAAACCACAGGCGGAAGGTATCGTTCACTGGACCGCTACTTCCATAGAAAGACTAGTGAACGATACCTTCCGCCTGTGGTGAAACCACCAAAATGTCACCACCCAAAAGGTAAGCAAATAACTCTTTCATTTTTTACTTTTTTAATAACATTACATAAGTGAAATTGTTCTTCAATACCATTTTAGAAACTAAGTTTTTCAGTTTGTCTGAATATTTTGTGTTTTAGTGATAATGAGTAATCAAAGCGGCGTAGGCACGAACGGTAACAGGTTTTTAGAGTCATTTAGCATGATAGTTACTCAGCATGATAGTCACTCAGTATATTTCTTTCGGCAGATATAATGTCAATGAAGTGCTGGACATGCTGGAGGAAACCAACTACTTCCATCGAGCAGATGTCTTCATAGAGCCTCCACCAGTGGACACGCTCACGGATGAGGATAGTGGTGATGAAGAAGAGGGTCCGGCTGTTAAAAACCTGAATGGAAGACAGCTGTCAGCAAATGTCTCAGCAACGATTATTTTTCCAGATGGAAGGCCTCAACAACTTTGTCAAGCAACAAAGCCTCAGCATTGACGAAAGTATGGTTCCGTACTATGGCCGTCATGGATGCAGACAGTTTATCAGGGGGAAGCCAATACGCTTTGGCTACAAGTTCTGGGTCCTGGCTACCCCTCTTGGATATGTGGTTCAGCTCGAACCCTACCAAGGTGCGAAAGGCCAGCAGGTTGCCGAGTGTCCAGGATTGGGGATGGGAGGCTCAGTGGTCGTTGATTTGATCTCCAAAATCCAGGGGAATGATGCATACCATCTGACGTTTGACAATCTTTTTACCTCGATGAAACTAGTTGACCATCTGACATCAAAAGGCATCGGATGCACAGGGACAATTAGGTCCAACCGCATGGAAGATTGTCCACTCAAGAACGTCAAAGACATGCAGAAAGCAAGCAGAGGCACTTACGACTATTTCACAGATGACAAGAGCGGATTCGTTGCGGTTCGCTGGAATGACAACAGCGTGGTGAACGTCGCATCCAACTGTGTGGGCATCCATCCTGTTCAGACAGCCAGCCGTTGGTCCAGATCTGCTCACCAGAGAGTGCAGATCGGTCAACCGTTTCTGATCTCCCACTACAACAAGACCATGGGTGGTGTCGACCGAATGGACCAAAATGTGGACACGTACAGAATCGCCATAAGAACCAAAAAGTGGTGGTGGCCTATTTTTGCTTACATTGTAGATGTTAGCGTGCAACAGGCATGGCTTCTGTATCGACACACAGCTGCAGCGACCAACACTCTACTGGACCTGCTTGCAGTTCGCCGTGCCATTGTCAAAAACTATTTGGCCAAAGCAGCACAACCCCCACCTGTTGGTCGTCCACATGGCCACACTCCACAACTTGACCGTAGAGTTTCCAGAGCTGTACGCTTCGATGGGAGAGACCACGTGGTACAGTGGATCGACAAGCAATTATGTTTACGAGTTTGAGCGATATAGTTGGTTTGGGGACCGATAGAAGTTACAGCGTATCAAACTAGCAACCAAGAAGGTTGTGCTGCGTTTGTCTTCCTGTTCGGGGAACAGGAATATCTCCTTCTCGAGACAGGTCTCTTAAGGTAAGTGAGTTATTATGTTGTATAATATTGAAGCTTGAATATATAGCTGGAATGTAAACTGTAGGTATGCAAAGTGCACTAATTTTCAGTGTGAAGTTTTAAGAGGATTCTCGTTTAGATTGTATTACGTTTTTGTTGGGTAATTTCTTGAACATAAATGTTGTTACACATTTATGTTATGTTAAGATGTTGATGCTATGTATGGTAGTGTCGTTAATTGATTAAGTGATCCATTGGTTAAGCATAGCCTGGATTATTATTGTGGACGGAATGACATACGTGAAATTATGTCAGAAGTACGTGTGTAATGTTTAGTTTGGAATGTGAATGTAGACTGGAGAATGAGAGTGTGATCTTTATTATGTTTGGATTACGTTAGGGTATTTAGTAAATATGGCCATGAGAGAGAGAAAGGGAAGAATGAACGACAGAGCTGAGACATGACTGTGTAAGAAAGAAGAGATGGTTTAAGAGAATGTATTATAAGACTTGTGTTATTCTTAAGGAGTTTCCATGACGGTGTCCGGGGGATGGTACCCACACTGGAGATGAATTCGTTGACGAAGTCAGGAACAGGAGTCCACATCGGAGAAGGTGGAAGGACGGTGGAGTCCCCATCAACAACTGGACGTTGAGACGAACCAGTGCTTTTCACTAAGTGCGAAGTAGTGTATCCTCGAGGAGGAACGTGGGATTTGGATAACGGTATTGGCAAGGATTACAGTTGCACAAGAGTGTGTAGAGGACTGCAGGAATGAGTGACTACGAAGTCGTGAGTGTCTGTCAAAATCCTCTCTTGTGGCCACTAGAAGATTATATTGTAATAACATAATATTCAGATAGTATGGATAAGTAAGATTGCTATACTATGGAATCACGTGTATTAAGTGATTACAATAGTATTATGTGAACGGTGAGTTGTGAGTGGAAATTTGTATTTCTGTTATTGATGTGAAGATTGTGTATTGCTTTTTTGTGAGGATAAATAATAAGTCTGTATCCTCCAAATTCTGTGTGTGGAGTGTATTGAATTAGAGTGAAAGGAGTCAGTTTAAATAGATAGGGCAGAGCACGCATTAGTAAAAGTAACTTCTCTAATTTCATATACCACTTCATGACAGTAATTAGCACGATATTGTATTATGATTATTATATTTAATTATAGTAAGTTGTCACAGACTGCACGCACACGACCAGTGCGATCCCTAGTAGCAGTGGTATGCGTGTATTCCGTGAGAGTCTATATCACACACAAAATCAAAAATCGAGAACACTTAAACGTTTATCTTGTCGTACTCCTAGTTCTAGCATCAACTCCACGGCTTTGTTAAATCTGTATAAACACAGTTTAAACCATATATCTTTACAGCGCACTCAATAATACGGCCACCCACTCGCCCAGCGAGCGAGCAAGCGAGCGAGGAACCCAAACACACTCTACCACAGCCAGGGCTCACCAAGACTTGCGACAGAGACTTGGACACAACGCTGTTTGGAAGCTGCGTGTGCGACTGGCATCGTTCTGGCATCGTCACTGTGTCCGCTAAGTTTCCCATTCCCCGTGTTTCGTGGTCACTGTAGGCATCACTTGATACGTTCTTACCCATGGTTCTTGTGTTTAGGGTGACTGTCGGCATACCTTGATACGTACACCTGGTCGGTTGGTCTGCTGAAATAAGTGTGATTCGCAGGATAGTACTGCAAAGGTAAGTGAAGAGATTTTAGTTTTGTTAATGATTGCATTGATGTGTGTTTCTGTATGTTGTTGGTTGTTGTTTGTTGATGTTTTTGTGATTCTTAAAACACTTTTTAATTTTGCTTTATTTGATTGTGTTTGTGTGTGTTGTTGGTTACTTTTTGGCTCACGAAGTGTAGCCTATGCGATCGTAACTTTGTCTGTCTGTGCGTGCGTGCGTATGTGCGTATGTGCGTATGTGCGTGCGTGCGTGTGTATGTCTGTGGTAGAAACTTTAACATTTCGTCATTTGAAGACGTCACATTATGGCGTAAGAGGGTTAGACGTCACGCGAAGGAATGTCTCGGTCATTGTTATTTTGAGCGGGCCGAGACTATTTGGCAGTCGTGTCTGTAAGTCGGCTACATGCAGACAGACAGATCTAGATCTAGTGTCTCTTTCTTGCACAGTGTTACCAATGCTTACTGTGTGTGTGTGTGTGTATGTGTGACGGAGTGATTGAGTTTGTGTTACTGTTTGTCGATTTCTTAGTGAGCCTTGAAGGCTTCGCCTCTTGTGTTGTTGTTGTTTTGGTATTGCTTTATGGTTTCGTTTACTGTTGTAAGGGAGTGTACAGATATGATTCATACATTTACTGTTGTAAGGGAGTGTACAGATACGATTCATACATTTACTGTTGTAAGGGAGTGTACAGATACGATTCATACATTTACTGTTGTAAGGGAGTGTACAGATACGATTCATACATTTACTGTTGTAAGGGAGTGTACAGATACGATTCATACATTTACTGTTGTAAGGGAGTGTACAGATACGATTCATACATTTACTGTTGTAAGGGAGTGTACAGATACGATTCATACATTTACTGTTGTAAGGGAGTGTACAGATACGATTCATACATTTACTCATTTTATGCTCGTTTACACGGTATCTTAAGTTAGTAGTTGCAAAATAAAGAATACTCATCCGAAATACGGATATGAGTTGTTGTTGTTGTGTGTTGTTTGTTGTTGTTGTTGTTGTTGTTGTTGTTGTTGTTGTTGTTGTTGTTGTTGTTGTTGTTGTTGTTGTTGGTTGTTGTTGTTGTTGTTGTTGTTGTTGTTGTTGTTGTTGTTGTTGTTGTTGTCCTTTCTAGTTTCATTTGCTCTCCTTGTTAGGTACATTTGTTCCACTGGCAGATTCCTGTCATTTAATAAGGCTCATATCCCATCCTGAAAGGCAACATGTTGGTCAGTGCTAACTAGGAGTTGTTCTACTTTAAAATCTATCTTTATATTTTACTGGTATGCAAAGACATAATTAAAAAAAATATCAGTAGCTACTTGTTGTTTCTGTTGAGGTAAAAATGCAATTACCATGAAAGCGGTTATATTGAAAGTTTGGATTTGACACCTGTTTACAGTATTGTTATGTTAATCTTACATACCGCAGGTTTTACAAGTGAACTTTTAACACTGAGGACATGAAACTGCTGCAAAGCTCACACTTTCCCCAGACACTCACATCTCATAATTATTGTTGCACTGAGCACAGCAACCTGCATGAAAGCCTAAATTACTACTGTCCGTCTAAATTTAAGCGTAATGTAACAGGTGTGTGTACACACACACACACACGCACGCACGCACGCATGCACGCACGCACGCAAACACACACACACACACACACATACACACACACATTCATACACACACACACACACAGACACACACACACACACACACACACACACACACACACACACACACACACCCAGGAAGACAAAAGTCATCTTAGCCCTCGTTAAATGAATCAGTCAGTAATTAATTGAATATTACAAAACAAACAAACAAGAAAAGATCGCTGGGATACAGCGAAGTACCGACTGTAAACTTTAGCGCTGATGCAGCCAAGCATTAACAGACAGAATTACGATGGAGCTTCCACCATGAAATGCCAGAGTTCATAGGTCCAGCATGATGGATTGCTAAAAGTGCTGACATTACATTCCTGACTGTTCCTTGTCCCCGCAAAGTGCAGGATAAAATCTCATCCAAACTATTTGGCATTTGTAGAAAATTGCATTTATTGAAAGCACACTCAATCCCCTGTAAGCAGTCGGCTCGTCATCTCTAATTCAGCCAGCGTTTTACACAGGATCAGACTTACATGACTTACATGACTCCACTTGGTCACATACCACACATCAAGGTGTGCTTGGGGAAGTTGAAAAAAGCCAGTTGACAGATTCTTTCAATGTAATCTTCTGTTGTTTCAATCGTCTAGATATGCGGCATTTGTTGTTTGGTTTATTTTCATTTAAAAAAAATTAAATCCGTTTTTTGAGTCACTTGAGAAAAAGTGACTATGTAATCGGTCAGTGTTAGTCTGTCCGGCCGGCCGGCCGTCCGGCCGGCCGTCTGGCCGGCCGTCCGGCCGGCCGTCCGTAGACACCACCTTAACGTTGGACTTTTCTCGGAAACTATCAAAGCGATCGGGCTCATATTTTGTTTAGTTGTGACCTCCAATGACCTCTACACTTTAACGATGGTTTCGTTGACCTTTGACCTTTTTCAAGGTCACAGGTCAGCGTCAAAGGAAAAATTAGACATTTTATATCTTTGACAAAGTTCATCGGATGTGATTGAAACTTTGTAGGATTATTCTTTACATCAAAGTATTTACATCTGTAGCCTTTTACGAACGTTATCAGAAAAACAAGGGAGATAACTAGCCTTTTCTGTTCGGCAACACACAACTTAACGTTGGGCTTTTCTCGGAAACTATAAAAGTGACCGGGCTCAAATTTTATGTGAACGTGACTCATTGTGTTGTGAATAGCAATTTCTTCCTGTCCATCTGATGCCTCATATAATATTCAGAACTGCGAAAGTGACTCGATCGAGCGTTTGCTCTTCTTGTTTAACATTTGAACTGATACACACATTCACATGCACAGAGAAACAGACAATCATACATGCATTAATATAACCACACAAATAACCACACAGACAAAGAAACAGACATACAGACACAGTGACACAAGCACACACACACACACACACACACACACACACACACACACACACACACACCCTCCAACCACCACACTCCCTCTCACACACTGACAGGGCCAAGCCACCGCTTGCTCTCTGTGACAAACACCCTTGTGTTGGTAAGTTAAAGTTCACAGTTCCTCTGATTGTGCCTGCCTGTGTGTTATGTCAATCCGATGGCGTCATTATTAGACCCCATAGTGACAAGATGACGTCATATATCACTGCAATTTCTATGGCAACAACACGTCACATGGCTCGCCAAGAGAGATTCGGTGACGGTGCATTAGCTGAGAAGTAGAGGTTACATGCCGAGTCTCAGTGATTATCAAAAATAATGGTCGAAGTTAGCGGATCATGAAAAATGCGAGCTTCAGCGAGCTTTTTCATGACCGCGAACTGAGACCATTATTTTTGATAATCACTGAGACGAGGTATGTAACCTCTTTATTCCTCCTTTCTTCAGTTATTCAAAGAAAAGAGGAATTTTTGTGCGAAAGTTTGATCGAATCCAAATCACTCAACCAGTCTACCTGCGCTGGCGATTGAATAATGCGCGGTTGTATAGTTCAGGGAAAAATCAATCAATTCTGTTAACACTTCTTGTCAGTTTCCCTGTTTTGGACTAAAATCAAGTACACAGTTATGTTGTTATTCTGCTGTGCCGGTAAAGGCAGATAGTGTGTGTTCTGGTCATGTTTTGGTATCGCTTAGGAAATGTTCTTTCTTCGAATGGGACAAGCAGACGAACTTTTGCACCCGTGTTCCAACGTTAAAAACTGTATGAAGTTCCGTTTTCTGGGGCAAAATAGTGTATGAAACCGCTGTATGTTCTTTAAATTGATGCGATGTATGCATTTGGTTGCGTGTGAACTGTTTATAAAATGAAATATTGTCGAAAACTAACCGTCGGATTGCAGTCTCTTGTCCACGGTGTCTTGTCCAAGCAACTCAGTTCAGAAAATTTGGAAGGGGAACTACTCTTGTCGTACGCGAGTTACTTGCCTTGGGAGTTTGCGTGCACTCATAAGAGATCTAAAGCGAGTTTCTCTGCACTG
>NC_090259.1:7085783-7100783 GCF_037325665.1 Littorina saxatilis | reverse complement strand
TGAAAGCAGTCTCTGATTCTTCCTTTCTTTTCTCTGAAATTGCTGGTAACATTACTAACATTGTAACAAGAAAAACGAGGCTGGATGTCTAAGGGGGGACCATTATAGAGCAGTTTTTGCCACGAATTGGTCCCCCGGGGGACTACTTCAGAGGGGGGACCGGACCGGATCCTACACCGGTGGTCTTTGGAATGAACGTAGAGACAAACAATACAAGACAGTTCAGTAGTGTAAGGCGGTGTAGAGTGTACTGAAACAGTGCTATCTAATACCAGAATATAGACTGTGTGAAGGATGTGGCGAGGACACACAAGTCCCGACACGTACGAACTGTCGTCCCTCCGTGTATGGCGCGGGTGCGAGAGTGGGACGGCTGTCCTGAATTGAGTCCAAAGTTGACCTCGCCAACAATACTATTTCATGACAAATTCAGTGCCAAGCTTCCTGCAGCGAAATACACTTCGCAGAGTCGACTTAGCCCATTTTATATCACGACAAGAAAAATGTTCATTCAAAATGAACAGCGTCGATGCAATGTCCACCAAAGATTTATTTTGGGAAGTGTTAAAGGTTAGGGTCAAAAGTTAATGAATTGCATGTTGTGCTGGATATATAAATTGTTTATTTCAGTCAATGCTTGATTCATAAGTACATTTTTCAGCATGGTGCATCTACAGGAGGGTGCTCCAACAATGATGCATAGTGCCAACATTTAGCGCAAACTTTTCACAACAGTGCATTATTACCACAAAGCGCATACAGCGATTATATAGTAGCAAGTTGCACTAAACATTTGAACAAAATGCATTTTGTTCAAATGTTAACAGCACAGCACCAAGTTTTGCATAAGTGCACAACAGCACTGACCATTTCACAAAAGTGCATAACAGCTGTGACAATTTTACAAAAGTGCATTGACCATTTCAGGCAGATGGCTAACATGCAGATTTCGCTTTTGTCTGTCTTTCTTTTGTAGCCAAGTGGCGTACGCAGTCTTTTTGTGTAATTATCTCCTGCCCGACCCAGTTGCCTCCCCTGTCTATTATCTTCCCCTGACCCAAGTTGTGTCTCCCGCTAGGATTATTGTGTGTTTACTATCGTAGGGTAGACTCTTGACCGGATTCCTTTCTAACCTCTTATCCCAGATTTAGGTGGTCGTTATGTAATGTGCCGCCAGACTGTCTGGGTATCGTTGGACGGCGCTTTGTCAAGTGGGTGTCATTTCTTTTGACAGGGTGGCTTGGAGGTTTTAGTCTCTTACCCCTCTCCCCCTTCTTTGTAACTGCTTGTAATCTAATGAGCCTTATCCGGTGTGCGTAATATTTCCGGTGTGTGACACCTCTGTAACGATTTCTGCCTCTTTAACGATCCCTTTCATTTGGCAGGCAATCTTAAGTAGAACGCCCCCCGTTGTCTGACACCGGGTAGCGATTCCTATTGGCTTATCGCCACAGGGTATCGGAAGTGGCCAGCCTTTAAAAGACTGACCAGTTAGACTAGAGGAGAGAACGCGATTTGTAATACTGAGCTGTGTGCTGCTCATATGTGTCGGTCGACGTGTGGTTGTAACTGAATTCCGAAACCTGTGCTCTTGTGTTTCGCGACTATCGTCAGCAGCAGGTTTTGTGTTCCTTTTACGTGTGCTCACTGAGGAGAATCTACACTGCTTTCTGGTGTTAACTTTCTGGTGTTAACTTTCTGGTGTTAACTTTCTGGTGTTAACTTTCTGTTTGCTTTCTGGTATACGTTAAGTAAAAGTCACGTTATCGCAACCTCTGTCTTGGCGTCTCATTTATGCTTCCTGGCCTATTCCCCCCCTTCCACTCCACCCTATCACACTTTGAAAAGTAGGCATGTTCAAGATCGATGAAGTCATGAGCAATTGGGTTAGATGACAGAAAAGATTCAAAAACGTCAGATTCAGTTAGATGACAGAAAAGATTCAAAAACGTCAGATTCAGTGTTTTGGGCACTGTTGAACAGGAACATTCTCTCTTGTTCAACAAATGTGGGTTCAATTCAAAAGCAACATTGTCACAGATAGGCTAGTGTTACATTTCTGTAAAGTTTCAAAAACATCTTCCATGTTTTGGTTACTGTTGAACAGAGGCATATTTTCCTGTTCAAAAAAGTCTGACACAAATTGTCGTGGTTGTGGGTTAAGGTTCGATCTATACTGTCCTTCAAACGAGTCGTAGAACCGTCATTGTCACAGATAGTGTTACATTTCTGTTTTACATTCAAACGAGTCGTAGAAGTAGTAGTACATTTGCGTTTGGTTGTTTTTGGCTCACGTAAGTGTAGCCTATGCGATCGTAACTTTGTCTGTCTGTGCGTGCGTGCGTGCGTGCGTCTGTGCGTGTGTATGTCTGTGGTAGAAACTCTAACATTTGAAGACGTCACATTACATTGACGTCACATTATGACGTAAGAGGGTTAGACGTCACGCGAAGGAAGTACTGAAAGTCTCGGTCATTATTATTTTGAGCGCGCCGAGACTAGTTGGCAGTCGTGTCCTTGTATGCAGACAGACAGATCTAGATCTAGTGTCTCGCTTTCTTGCACAGTTTCACCTATGCTCTTTCTCTGTGTGTGTGTGTGCACTGTGTGTGTGCCACGGTGTGTGTGTGTGTGTGTGTGTGTGTGTGTGTGTGTGTGTGTGTATGTATGTGTGTGTGTGTGTGTGTGTGTGTGTGTTTGTGTGTGTGTGTGTGTGTGTGTGTGTGTGTGTCGGAGTGATTGAGTTTGTGTTACTGTTTGTCGATTTCTTACGTGAGCCTTGATGGCTTCGCCTCTTGTTTCTTTTAGATTCCTGTCACTCATACTAGCAGTATTGATTGAGGTACATAAATCTGTTGATGTACATAAACGGGATGACTTGTTTGTAATGAATCCTTGTTTCCTCCACATTGAGTTTGCATTGCAGTTGGACAGAAATGAACAGGTGTTAATTGATAAACACATTGATAATGGCTTTTGAGAAAATCAATCAATTCTGCAAAGGAATTAACTTGATGACATCAAAACTGCAGCGCCATTTGAAGAATGGTTACCATTTCTGTTTCTTTGATGGGAATCAAACAAATAAAAACATTGACTATCCAAGTTACCATGAATGGCAATAGTTGACACCTGAAAAGTAGCAAGGATATAATTTGAGACGATAAACGCCTGATGCAATCCCTCCTCAAGGTCAGTCAACTCAAAACCTTCATCATTCGCAACATCAGTAGGCAACACAGCAGCATTCGTATGTCCAGAAATCATGTCGAAAAAATATTACATTTCAAAAGCATGTCCAACCACAGTAAAACTGTTGTTGGCAAGTGTTAGTGTCCGAAGTAGCCTTCAGTGTGTGTATATGTATTCATGTGACAGAGAACGTGACCTCATTGTTCAATCCTCTCTCTCTCTTCTTTCTCATTCGAACGCACACACGCAAGAACGTAGCCTACGCACGCATGCACGCGCACGCGCACGCACACACACACACACACACACACACACACACACACACCCCGCTGACGCACACGGCAAACCACGCACACACACACTGACTGTCGGCAAGCATCTCTTTTTGTTTTCTTTACCTTTGTTTATTGTGTTTTCGATATTTGTGTTTATTTTTTGCTTGACTTATCTGTTTTATTTTAATGTTTGCTATCCACATCGTGTGATAAATGTTTCTTCTCAGTCTCCGAGTCAGTTTAGTTTCTGCACGCCGCTTTGGTACTCCTTGTTTTTCTAACTGGTGTATTGTGCGCGACTGATTTGCGGATTTATTTTTATTCCTTTCATATGCAGTTGAAGTGTTGTGGGTGTTATTGTCTGTATATGCTATGTTGCGTCTGTGTATGCCTACAAGAATTTTGGGTGTAATGTGCCTGTGGTCTGCTCGCAGTCGAGCACAGAAAACATGGCGGCGCCCTGTAGGCAAATTCGTGGAAAGTCTTCCCGACCGCAGATACCAGCGTCGTCCGCGACGCTGGAAGGACGACGCTGGAATTAAGACATGAGAGTGGACGTACTTGAAGAAAGACCAGACCGGGGATGTTTATAGCCGCTCAGCTGACCAGCAAGCACGCTACGAGACGATTGGGACAGCGGGGGTGAGCTGAAGCCTTGACGACAGACTGCCACATTCTGGCATTAGTGGACAAAACCCTGGCAAGATCAAACTTCATGGAACGAAATTGTAATTGTGGAAAAAAAACCAAAAAGGCAGAATACTTGTCCCCAAATATTTGTTCTTGATTTGTTTAATCACTGATTATTATCCTTTACGCATTCTTCTGGTTAGATGTGTATGTGTGTTTACTTTATTTTCTTTGGTGTTTTCTCACCTTCTTTTCGTCTTTTCTTTTCTCTCCTAAATTTGGTAAACATTTTGAGTAAAATTTACGAATTGTTTTTATTTACTGTGTAAGGGCTTGTCTGCCATGTTCTTATTACACCCCCGGTATAGGGGTGTGTATAGGTTTCGGTCGATGTGTTTGTTTGTTTGTTTGTTTGTTTGTTTGTGTGTTTGTGTTCGCATATAGATCTCAAGAATGAACAGACCGATCGTCACCAAACTTGGTGAACAGGTTCTATACATTCCTGAGACGGTCCTTACAAAAATTGGGACCAGTCAAACACACGGTTAGGGAGTTATTGGTGGATTAAAATTATACAAGGACTTATAGAGGGAGATATTAATGGTCAAAGGGAAATAACCATTCTCACTCAGTCACTGCCACCAACTGAGAAGGTTATTTCCCTTTGACGGGGGTGTTTTTCCTACCTCGGAGGAATTTCTTGTTGTAAATGTGTTTGAAGACACCCCCATAAGCCGTAGGCTTGTAAATTGTTGTCTTCACCCTATGGCGATGTACATTTCCTGAACATGTAAATATGAATAAACATTGTTTAAACCAAGCACAGGTTTTCATCAATCTCTTGATTTAACAGTTCGGCTTCTCTTAGAGCATATAAATCCTCATAAAAATTCTGTGCTTCTTTAACAATCAAAACATTATCATGGATAACCTCACCATTATCTTTCTGCAAGAAGCCCATGGACTTCTGGACAAACTGTCTTTTTTCCAAATTACAAAAGTATTTTGTATTTTTTCCCCTTCTCCAATCCACTTAGCACGGGATCTAATTATCATACCATCCACTTTTTTCTGCCTTATTTGAATTAACTCCTGTCGTGTTTGCTCTAAAAGTTGTATATTATACTCTGTCAAATTACTTTCCAAAGTGTAAAGAATTAATTAATACACAAAGCAAATCTTTTTCACTGTCTTTGTTTACGCAGCAGCACGCGTCGGGGTTTGTTTAGTAGGTTGGTTGTTTTGTCAGAACAACAATCCCCCACATGTGTCTGTTGAAGAGTGTTTTTTTCTGAAATGTGAAATATTTTCTCCATCCACACAACTAATGATAATGATAATAATAAAACATTCTTCTATAGCGTTGTTCACCGCCAGATAACAGTCTCATGGCGCTTAACAAATCCATCATACAATACAAGCATTAATAGTTAACATTTTATGAACAACAACTAGATACAGATGATACACTATCAACTTGCCCACACGTTGTAATACACTTTTGTGCACCTCCCCCACCCCCCAACCCATCACCACCCCACCCCCACCCCCCAACCCATCACCACCCCACCCCCACCCCCAAACCCATCACCACCCCACCCCCACCCCCCAACCCATCACCACCCCACCCCCACCCCCCAACCCATCACCACCCCACCCCCACCCCCAAACTCATCTCTTGTTCTGCTCCCCATCGCCCCGATCTCTGTATAACACGGAAGTCTGGTGTTCTCCAGTAATGTGGAAGGGATAAAGAGATAGAAGCTGTAATGACTTCGTAACATACCCGTCCTCCTAATCACAAATGACTGATCGAGACACCCCCCTTCGTTCCGTCGCCCTCCCACCCTCTACCTCCTCTTGCCAAAGCCCGGTGTAACAGGATAGAAATTACTCCCACGAGATTTTTACTCCGGAGTAAACATTTCGTACGAAAACGTTACTCCCTTTACGAAAAAAGCACTCCCCCATTGCACGAGAAAATTACTCCCCAAGACAGGTGAGTTCCGAGAAAACATTTCGTAGAAAAATGTTACTCCCCTGACGAATAAATAACGAATAAATTACTTCACCCCAACACGAGCAATTTAACTTCCCATGCCAGGTGTACGAAATTTTTACTCCCTTGTCCCCTGTTAGTGTTGGTGGTGGAAGGGGTGGAGGGAGGGTAGTGCGACATTCGTGTGCGCGAGATCACTTATTGGCATTATCCCTTCGCCCGCATCCCATTTTTGCGTACGAGATTTTTACTGGAAGTAAAAAAAATGGGGAGTAAAAATTTCGTGGAGGGAGTAATTTTTTCGTGCCTTGGGGAGTTGTTTTCTCGTACGAAAAGTGTACTCGGAGTAAGAATTTCGTACGAAATATTTACTCCGGAGTAAAGTTTTCGTGGAGTAAAATTTTCGTGTCACACCGGCCACTCGCACTCCCTCTGCAGGTAGAGTGGAATCCCCATTACAGTTTGGACAATTTTCTTCTGTTTGTGAAAGTCCTTCGTTCCCCCCTTTCCCCCTTGGTAAAAGATGTGTCGAAATAACAGCCATGTGTGTGGTGATTTGGAAGAAGTGTGTGCGTTTTTAGTGTCCATCCCCAAGACCGTCTCCTTATTCGCTTCGTTATAATTATCCCCTTCCATTGCCACCCCCACCAATAAAAAAATCTTCCAGCCTCCTTTTGCAAACATCTCGTTGTTGTTTCCAAAGAAATAGTTGTCATACAATCAGTCGTCGCCCTCTAAGTGTATGGCAAGCACTGGATCATGTTACGGTAAATAGCAAGACGACTCGGCGCTGTCTCCAGGCGAATCTCCATGCCGAGCCCTTTCCTCTTTTTGACACAGGCAATCCATTTCTTTCTCTACCCGCCCTCTTTACCAGATGGTTTGGGTGAGTGTGCCCTGAAGATGGCGGATCGAGTAGCGTGCCCCACCAGATCAGTGATCAAGTGTTGACTGCTGTCAGAAGATCCCCCTCTGTCTCCATGTCCCTGTCTCCTTTTCTTTCCCTGTCTCTCGTTCTCTGTTAATGTTTAGTCTCTGTCTGTCTGTCTCTAAGTTTCTATTTCTCTCTCTCTTTGTCTCTCGGTCTCTCTCTCTTGCTCTCTCTCTCTCTTTCTTTTTCTCCCTCCCTCCCTCCATATCTCTTTCTCTCTCCCTTTCTCTGTCTCTCTATTTCTATGTTTCTCTGTCTGTCTGTCTGTCTGTCTCTTTGTCTCTCTCTGTCTTTCTCTCCCTCTGTCTCCCTCTCTCTCTCTGTCTCCCTGTTTCTCTCTCTTCTCCCCTCTCTCTCTATCATCCCCTTTTCTCTCCCCCCCTCTCTATCCCCCTTCTCTCTTCCCCTCTCTCTCTCTCGCTAACTCTCTCTCACTCTTCCACCTCTCTCTCTATCTCCTCACCCTCTCTCTCTTCCCCCCCACTCTCTCTCTCGCTTTCTCTCCCTCTCTCTATCTCCTTCTCACCCTCTCTCTACTTTTTCCTCCCCCCCTCTCTCTCTGTCTCTCTCTCTGTCTCTGTCTCTTCCTCTCTCCTTTTCACCCTTTCTCTATCTTTCCCCCCCCCTCTCTGTATCTCTGTCTGTCTCTGTCTGTCTCTTCCTCTCTTTCCCTCATCTCCTTCTCACCCTTTCTCTATCTTTTCCTCCCCCCCTCTCTCTCTCTCTCTCTCTCTGTCTGTCTCTGTATCTCTCTCTCTCCCCACTCTCTCTCTCACTCCCTCTCTTTCCCTCTCTCCTTCTCACCATCTCTCTCTCTTTTCCTCCCCCCTCTCTCTCTGTCTCTGTCTGTCTGTCTGTCTGTCTGTCTCTCTCTCTCTGTCTGTCTCTGTCTCTCTCTCTCTCTCGATGGCCCAGATAGGCGTTCATCTCGTGCCGCAGGAGTTCTTTGATCTTGTGCGATGTTTTCCTTTGTTTCTTATAAGTGATTAATCGATCCATAAATTAACCATTCTTCTTTATCGGTCTTTGATTTTGTGCTCTCAATACGAAAGCTGAGTTCCTTTCTCGATGTTTAATGTCGAACGCTTTTATTGTAGTTTTAATGTTGTTGTGTTTTGCAAGCAGTGCTTGTGATTGAAGCGGGTGCGCGGGTGTAGATTAGTGTAATCGGTAGCTCAGTTGGTAGAGCCCGGTAGCTCAGTTGGTAGAGCCCGGTAGCTCAGTGGGTAGAGCCCGGTAGCTCAGTGGGTAGAGCCCGGTAGCTCAGTGGGTAGAGCCCGGTAGCTCAGTGGGTGGAGCCCGGTAGCTCAGTGGGTAGAGTCCGGTAGCTCAGTGGGTAGAGCCCGGTAGCTCAGTGGGTAGAGCCCGGTAGCTCAGTGGGTGGAGCCCGGTAGCTCAGTTGGTAGAGCCCGGTAGCTCAGTGGGTAGAGCCCGGTAGCTCAGTGGGTGGAGCCCGGTAGCTCAGTGGGTAGAGCCCGGTAGCTCAGTGGGTAGAGCACAGGACTTGTGATCCTAGGTTGGAGTCCGGGCCGGGACCGACACGGGTCAACTTTATGTGCGGACTCAGAGACGGTATCCATGTTCCACCCCCGTGTCACCACTGTGGCACGTAAAATATCTTGGTCAGTCTGCTATAAGTGCAGGTGGCTGGGTAGCGCGACTCTGTTGCTGCTAGCTTTCCACTGGGAGGAAGCGACCCGAATTTCCCAGCAATGGGACAATAACATGATAACAATGAACATGACAATGAAATGAAAGAAGATCCGTTATCAACGATTGAATTTTGTCAGGAAAGTCTCTCGATGGCGCAGAAACGTCCCTGTTCATCTGGTGTCACGTGAGTTGTTTGTTATCGGTGCAACCAGGAGAAATAGAGTTGTAAAAATGACCGTAGGGACAGAGATAGTATATGGCAGTGTTACAGCGAGTGGCACAACCATTTAGTTTTGCAAGCAGCAGAAGTAGAGTTGTGACAGTCACCAAAGGGACAGAGAGTGTATGGCGGTGTTACAGCGAGTGGCACAACCATTCAGTGTTGATGTAGAGTTGTGAAAGTCACCAAAGGGACAGAGAGTGTATAGCAGTGTTACAGCGAGTGGCACAACCATTCAGTGTTGATGTAGAGTTGTGACAGTCACCAAAGGGACAGAGAGTGTATGGCAGTGTTACAGCGAGTGGCACAACCATTCAGTGTTGATGTAGAGTTGTGACAGTCACCAAAGGGACAGAGAGTGTATGGCAGTGTTACAGCGAGTGGCACAACCATTCAGTGTTGATGTAGAGCTGTGAAAGTCACCAAAGGGACAGAGAGTGTATAGCAGTGTTACAGCGAGTGGCACAACCATTCAGTGTTGATGTAGAGCTGTGACAGTCACCAAAGGGACAGAGAGTGTTGTCAGGGTTACAGCGAGTGGCACAATCATTCAGTGTTGATGTAGAGTTATGACAGTCACCAAAGGGACAGAGAGTGTTTGGCAGTGTTTCGGCGAGTGGCACTACCAATCAGTGTCCAAGGACGTCCCAGAAGACCGTGTCATTGTCACGACCAAAGGAGATAACTGAGATCAGTATTCGTCTGCTCGTCTTCATAATCATTCGTCACAATGATATTCCCTCCCTTTCTCCCTTATCTCCCTTATCTCCCTCTCCATTTCTCTATTTCTCTTTCTCTCTCGTTCTCTCTCTTTCTATCTCTCGCGCTCTCTCTCTTCCTCCCAATCTCTCTCTCTCCGTCTCTCTCTACCTCTCCCTCCCTCTCTCTTTCTCTCTCTCTCTCTCTCTCGTTCTCTCTCTTTCTATTTCTCGTTCTCTCTCTTTCTATTTCTCGTTCTCTCTCTTTCTATTTCTCGTTCTCTCTCTTTCTATTTCTCGTTCTCTCTCTTTCTATTTCTCGTTCTCTCTCTTTCTATTTCTCGCGCTCGCTCCCCTTCCCCCATCTCACTCTCTCTCCTTCCCCATCTCTCTCTCTCTCTCTTCCTCCGCAATCTATCTCTCTTCCTCCCCATCTCTCTCTCCCTCTCCCTCGCCATCTCTCCGTCTCCCTCCCCATCTCTCTCTTTCTCGCTCCCCATCTCTCTCTCCCTCTCTCATGCTCTCTCTCTCTCTCTCTCTCTCTCTCTCTCTCTCTCTCTCTCTCTCTCCCTCTCTCTCGTACTGTTGGATTTTGACACGACATAGAGTTGTTGGTCTTAGCTGACCCTCGCCCCAAGGGGGGTGGGGGTGGGGGTGGGGGTGTGTGTGTGTGTGTGTGTGTGTGGGGGGGGGGGGGGAGGTAATGCTGCCAGTAGGTAATTAGCACCGGACACACTCTTCCTTGTGCTGCTTCCTGAAGTGTTGACGGGTTTCACCCCCCCCCCCCCCCCTGCTGGTGCCCACGTCTGTCTGTACCGCTCGCTACATTTAAAGGTGGTCGTCTGCATTTTTGCTTTTTTTCAATAATCTTATGGTTAGATTTCGCTAAAAAGTTATGTCAGATGATGAATGAACCATGGGGGAAAAAGTTATAGAAAAAAGATATATGTAAAAAAAGATTTTATTTTTGGGTAGCGTGACTCACGCTTCCAATATTTTGTTTTCTGTTTGCTGAGAACATGTGCTCTGCCTAAAAATACTGACTAATCAAATTCATTATGGGGGCGAGGACGCCCCCATTCTATACGGATAGTTTCGAGGTTGACCATGGGCAGCGCCATTTTGTTGTGAAATACGTCATCAGTTTGTGTACACAGGAAGTTGTGACATCCGTCACCCTATGGGAGGGGTGACGTCAAAATTGTTCATCTGTAGAAAGTTGTGAAATCCGTCACCCTATGGGAGGGGTGACGTCAAAATTGGTCATCACAGAGTTTGTGTAACACAGGAAGTTGTGAAATACGTCACCCTATGGGAGGGGTGACGTCAAAATTGTTCAACAAAAACATGATATGTCGCATTGTGCAGGGTCAACTGCAACAAACTCAAACCGAGCCATTCATACCTAGCTGTATTTGAGTGACTTATATACCCGACATTTTTATTTCTTATTTTTAGCACAGGTGTAGGAAAAATCATGAACCAAAATGTTATTTATTTTCTAATTTAACATTTTTTTTACAAATATGACCATGGTCTTTTAAACATACAGTGACATTAAACATTGTTATGTTAAAAAAAAGAAAAAAGAAAAAAAGCTTTTGTGCACAAATCAGAAAATACATTGTACATTTTACCTACAGGCCAAACCGTGAGTGTCTGTGGCAAAGCCCGACCCAGGAAATTGCACTGATTTTATATTTAGATCAGAGAGAAATTGTCAAGAACAGGCGCTTGCATTTGGATGTGTCCAATGATAGTAGGTTTGGTTGTGATCAATCAGAATAATGTAGGAATAAAAATGTATGACAGTTTAGTATGATGACATGTAATTCACATATGCTGAAATATGATATTATACATCATGTAATATTATTATGGCTGTTGCCATGACCATGAAACCCAACAAAGGTTTAATGTAATGTAATTCAAAATACCAAAACCGAGCACCTATTAATCTCGTCTTTGCGCGTGAAGATTGAGGCCGTCTGCCAGCAGCGGTTAGGTCATACAGTGGAACCCCTCTCTAGCGACCTTTAAAATGTTGACAAAAATCGGTCCTTGTGGAGGGGGGTCCTTACAGAGGGAGGGGGGCGGAGTCAGGGGGCCACAAAGAAAGTCAGATTTAAAAAAAAAAAGAAAACAGAGAAGTTTGAGTTGCTGACGACCGTTCTCTCTGAAAGCAAACTGCTTCGATTTCATGTTTGTCCTTGGTGTCCACCAGTTCTGGTGCATGTACTACCCTGGCCAAGTTTCCTCTCAAGACATCAAAGAGACCGCCCCAGTATACTCTACAGCCTCTGGGCGAACAACCTCTCATAGCTAAAACTGGGTCAATGACCCCTGGGAAGAAGGTCAGTGTCTATAAAATTTTACTCCTAGGCCTGCGGCCAGGGGGGGGGGGGGGGGGGGGGAGTATACCGGTACCATTTGAGAATCAGACCAAATGAGAATTGAACCATTTGAGAACATCCTTTTTTTTCAATCACTACATCGAAGGCCTGCGGCCCGGGGTTCACAAGGGTTGGTTTGTTTGTTTGTTTCAAACCCACACCCATATACACACATTTCCCATTTAAACCATTTGTCGGCCCCCTGTCGATATTTATCGACTAAGTTCCTTGTGTCACTATGCTTATAGCCACGCCCAAACAAATGCAGCAACAGTTTGACACTGGAGCGCTGTCTACGCTTTTTTTTTAAACGCACGAAATGCACGGGATTTGAGAGGAGTCTTGCGCTTGGTATTTTCCAAATAAGGATATCCTACTATGAGTACCACGCTGGAATACTACAATGAATTTTCAAACGGCTACACTGGCTTCGTCTTTCCTGATCGAAAGGGGGTGTATTGTTGATATTTGTAGATAATAGACTCTGCATTTTAATGGTCAAATGGCGATTTCGGTATAAAAATGTAGACAAGGACCTTTAACGCCATGTCAGACGCACAACACAAAACTGTGTTTTCTTTCAAAACAAACACAAAACAGCGTGTTTCTCGTGTGACATCCTACAAAACGCGTTTCAGAAAACACTGTTTTGTGTTTTCGAATCGTGTTTTGTGTTTTAGAGCATGCTCTAAAATCTAAAAACACGTTTTGGTAGTCAGCCAATGAACGCGGACGATCAACTCACGTGACTCGGTTTCCGGCACCACGGAGATAGAAAAAAATGGCCGACTCAGATGTGGTACAGACTGATTCAGAGTAGTATCGGACCCATGAATCCTAACTAGAGTCTATGGAGCCTGTCACGATTGAAGAGAGGCAATAATATCAGTGGGCGCTGCCAGCCGGCCGTGTTGTTTACAAACCCAAACACAAGGCGATAGGTGGACGGGTCAAGCTGACACTGACCGATATTTCTGTGAAAACACGCACCGCGCTTCATCTGTGTGTTTCGCGTGTGACATCCCCTCTTTAAAAACATGTTTCCCTGACGTTTTAAGATGGTGTTTTTGTCGAAAATATCGTTTTATATAGCTATTGTGAAGAACACGTGGGGGAATTCGGGGGCTGTGATTGGATGGTCTCTTCCGATCATCCGAAGCATAATGCTACGGAAGTCGGCCATTTTTCTCAATATCCAAAAGCATATTGTCAATAACAAAGACGCATGATTCCGGTTTCTTCCACGTGTATAAAGTACACGCATACCTCAGTCTTCACCACGCGAATTCCCAACAGAAGTCAGACTTTCGAACATACAATCTACGTAGGCAAGCATGATACGCCATGACGTCGTATGATTCCTAGTATATTGACGTAATGCTAAACATCCGGTTATCTCGAGTTTTCTACATGTCCGTGGATTTTTCAATGTTCGGTTATTTCCGTGGCTTCATGCGGAAAGGGAACCGTCGTCTGCAATCAACGACATGGACCATTCTGGTACTTGTTGCTGACAAAAACATGATTTAACACAGAATTTAATGTCAGAATGTCTTTGAAAGTGTCATGAGAAAATGTTTTTTTTCCACTCGCTTTATTGACATGCTTCCTCTTGCGAGAAAGTGTCCTGACAAATTGTGTTAGATGTGTTCTGGGAAATGTCCTTTCAAAATGTCCCGAGAAAGAATATTTTACCACTCGCTTCATTTACATGCCTCCTCTTGCTTGTCTGTGCGCTTACTTCTCGAGAAAGTGTCCTGACAAATTGTCATTAGATGTGTTTTGGGAAATGTCCTTTCAAAGTGTCCTGAGAAAATGTCTTTTTCCACTCGCTTCATTTACATGCCTCCACTTGCTTGTCTGTGCGCTTACTTACTTGAGAACGTGTCCTGAAAACTTGTCCTTAGATGTGTTCTATGATGCCTTTGGAAGTGTCCTGAAAACTTGTCCTTAGATGTGTTCTATGATGCCTTTGGAAGTGTCCTGAAAACTTGTCCTTAGATGTGTTCTATGATGCCTTTGGAAGTGTCCTGAAAACTTGTCCTTAGATGTGTTCTATGATGCCTTTGGAAGTGTCCTGAAAACTTGTCCTTAGATGTGTTCTATGATGCCTTTGGAAGTGTCCTGAAAACTTGTCCTTAGATGTGTTCTATGATGCCTTTGGAAGTGTCCTGAAAACTTGTCCTTAGATGTGTTCTATGATGCCTTTGGAAGTGTCCTGAAAACTTGTCCTTAAATGTGTTCTATGATGCCTTTGGAAGTGTCCTGAAAACTTGTCCTTAGATGTGTTCTATGATGCCTTTGGAAGTGTCCTGAAAACTTGTCCTTAGATGTGTTCTATGATGCCTTTGGAAGTGTCCTGAAAACTTGTCCTTAGATGTGTTCTATGATGCCTTTGGAAGTGTCCTCAGAAAATGTCCTCGAAGAGTGTCCTGTGTAAGCGTCTTTACCACTGACTACATTTACGCTCTTGCTGCTGTTATAAACATCAACATATCTTACGCTATAATGACAAAATCGACATTATACCCCATATTACAGTTAGGTATTAAAAGACAACGTAAAAAAATATGACGCGAAGAAACTGTTACATTTCAAAGCAGGCCGAGTGTACGTGCGTTAGTTGGTTGGCAGGTTGGTTTGACAAAAACAGCGTTTCAGTTGTTGAACAGTGTTACTTCTGAAACCGGTACACTCTTGAGTGTAGAACATTTTTTTTTATCCGTACAATCAGTTAACCCACACGTTGTGATACACATTTTGTGCAACCCCCCCTCCCCCTCTCTTCACCCCAAACTTGACCTCTCTGTATCGCGGAAGTCTTTCAATCTCTATTACTTGGTGCGCTTTAGAAAGTGTTCTTGGAATTGTCCCGAGAAAGATGTGTTCTGGGAAAAAGCATTTGAAAGTGTCCAGAGAAAGTGTCCTTAGAGATTGCCCTAATTGAGTTGATTGTGTTTTGTGGAAATAGCTTTTTAAGGGTAGGCATGCTTCCTGTGTGATATTGTG